>NC_054084.1:26860307-27160307 GCF_017562075.2 Anopheles merus | reverse complement strand
GGAAGAGAAAGAAAAAGCTAACTACAGCACAGTGGCAGGCGTGTTGGCAAAGTACCTTTTTCGCATTAAAAAGCAATTTGGCGCTGAATCAAGTGAAAGCAAATTCAATTTCTACCATTGTCTTGGCCAATGATTGACACTTATATATTTATATACACTGTTTGAGCGTCCGGTGGTGGTTTTGCGGTTTGGAATACGACGCTTTTGGTGGGGCAAAACAAAATGGTGAGTTTTTTGTGCCGGTGCAGCACTCTTGCGGGACGCTTTTCTTTTGCGCTCGCTCTTTGCTTTAATACCTGTACCGGGTAAAGACGGGCGAAGCAAATTAAGCGAGCTTTCATATGGTTCGCTGCCCGTGGCAGGTTAATGCAATTGGTTAGGAAAATGGCAAGGTTGTGTCGAGTGGTGATTAAGTGGAGTAAATTAATTGTAGCAAAAAGTTTTTCCTTTCTTCCCGCTCAGACGTGGCAGTGGAGTTAAGTGTGGTGGCAAGCAACGAGACAGCTTGGATGAAGCGTAAAATCTGGCACGTTTTCCAAGCAAGTACGCAACAATGTGAGTCTCTTTGAGATCATTTTACTATGCTTTTGTATGCATCGCTTTTGGACGGACAGGTTTTTAATTGATTGGTTTGGTTCGTTTAAATTTAAAGGCATTGTTTCAGCAATTTAAGGCGACATTGAATGGTCTCTAAATTATTTGATTGTTTAGTATTTGTTGCGAACTGCAACAGGATTCTTTCTTTCAGCCCAAGTAAATTGTTTTTATCAAATCAAGCGTTTTTTAAGCATCGATATTTTTATTTGCGAAGCTAAAAATCCGTCGCTTGTCTCGGGGTTAGGAGAAAGAATGAACTTTGTTCTCTCCTGCAGCTTCGATCGTAAGCGTTCGGGAATACTCGGCCCGATCAGCGTTGAACGTTGACCACACTAAATGCGGGCCGTGTCGCCCTCTATCGATAAATACTGGGAACAACACCTTGCGATCGAATCGGTCGTTAATAATAATTAACAGTATTCTTTTTATCGATTAATGTTCATGCAAAGTACAATTTTTAATCATTATTCAGGTGTTTCTTTGACAGGAATGATTTTTTTAATGCTGTTTACACGGCGTACCTATATTCATAATTATTTTTAAAGCGACTAAAAGAGCAAAAGGAAGTAAATAATAGTTTGAAAATATAATTGCTTGTTATGCACAAATAGCGCTGGAAAGAAATCTCATTTAAAAATGTATCTTACCTCACATGAAGCAGCGAAATGGGTAACGATAACGTATATAGCCCTGCCGGCAATGTCCAAACCACACAATGCCACAAAAGCTGAAGGCATTAAATTGATCCTGTCGGCGAGCGGCAACATTGATTGGCGGGAACGAAATTAAATGTTGCGAGCTCGCGCACCATACCGTGGGTGTGTGTGTGTGTGCACGGCTTATCGGTCATTAGAATGCACACGCCCTGCGCGAATCGAGAGGGCGGCGTACGGACAAATCCTTCTTCCCACACACGAAAGCGTGCGGGATGCTGCCATTGCTTCAATACACGCCCGTACAGCTCCAATCGGTCAGTGGACCTTCGCCAGAGCGCACGGGAACATCGGCTCCGAACCGATCCTTATCTGCACACGGCGGTTCACTTTCGTTGATGGGTTTTTAATGGGGTTTCGGTACGGGTATGCGGGAATGTGTGTGTTTGCGTGCGTGTGTATGTGTGTGTACCATACAACTCCCTCCAACATGCTTGCGCAAAAGACGCACCAGCAAAAAACGTGGTGAAAACACCGAGCTCAAAGCACTTGAACTCTTACGCGGTCTTGGATCACGATAACTTACCCGAAACCCGGTAATGGGAAAGGGAATGGATCTGGATGTTGCGAAGGGTGGGGAAGAAAATAATTGGAATTGATTAACGAGAAATGCGCACCCTACACTGCCGACGGTTCCACGCCGGATGAATTTCATCGCACGTTTTCATGCGTTAATTCATTTCCACCTTTCTTCCCGGTGTGTTTCGTCCCTCGGTTTTTGGATACGAATGGTGTATTTAATCATAACAACTCATGCACACACACACGCACACATGTTTGTGTACGTTTCAGTGTGTGTACACAGTTACTTCTGGAATCCTGAAATCGAGACCCCGCCACCAGAAACGTTAATTAATTACGAGTAAATGCAACAAATTTGGCTATCTTTTTTCGCTTTCGGTACGTTGGCTTTTGCGGAAGTTTTTAAGAGCATTGCACGGATGGAGGAGATCGCCTGACGCACTTGAGTTGGTGCGGCTAAGTTTATGAAATTGAATAATCAGCTCAATAATTAAAACACTCCACCGATTCCGTTTTTACGGCAGGTTTGCATTACTTGAGCGTAAAGAAGCTTCCTCCTCCCGGGTTGCAGCGTCCGCTACTGCCGTGCATTCCCCTCCTGTCGTTTGCTTGATGATGAACGACACGTTTGCGTGGTCTTGCGGGAATAACGAGAACGGGCAACGCGCAGGAGACACCGCAAGGCGAGGCAAAAGATGCGAAAGATAAGTTAGTCCGTAAGCGAATTTTGCTGTTTTTCGGGTGCCCGGGCACAGGGCACACCGTCGAATGCGTCTCGTTTTCCTGGAGAGTGGAAAAACTTTTCCAATTTTGAAAATATCACTCCCATTTGCCCATTTGGGCCGATGGGCCGCCGATGGTGCGTGCAGAAGGTGTGGGTGCGTGGCGTGGCACAGAGCAACGACTTCTCTTTTAATTTCATATTTTACTCCAAGCTCGCGCGGAGAGATAGAGTTGATCTTTCGATTGCTAGGTGGTAAACGTTTAGTGCCGAAAAGAGATGCTAAATTGAACGAGTTCATAATGGTTGTGCGTGGTACAGTTTTCAGCACTTTGCAGCCGCTGAATGATTCCCTGTAACCGGCGACAAACCGTCCCCACCTGAAACGATCACTCAAAGCGCGTCGAATGCAATTTCCTGTAAGCGAACGGTCGCGGTGTAAAATGATCACCGGCTATAATAGTGCTGCTGCTGGTGCTGCTTCAGCAAGCTGGAAAATGGATGAAATGGATGAAGTTGCTCTGGGCGGGAACAGCTTCGTTCGGGCAAAGTTTTACGATCAGTCCGTCCGGTGCGCTTCTAAGCGTGGTGGCGATTGCAGGAAAACTCTTCGCGAAAACTCTGCTGTACGAGCGTACTCCCTGCATCGGTCAAAGTTTAATGCGATTACTTAGAACAAATAGTGAAGCAACCAACAATTAGACAACTTCTCTGATTGGCTTATGCGAAGTTGGTCGAAAGTTAAATTACCAAAGCGTGTAGTTTCTCGGCAGAGTGCTCTTCAATGTCTGCAGATCGAGGAAGACAATAATGTAGTGTAGTTAGCATAAAGATGATTTGTATGTTTCTTATGAACAGGTCTTGATGATAGCTAAGAAGCTGTACCATTGTGTTAACTTTCACTATCGTATGCAGCTAATTGATAGAGAGTATTAAGTGCAATTTTGAATAGCGCCAGAAAACTATGATATGGTAAATGATATTTCTCTAAAACATATGGCGTGTTCTAAATAAGCAAGGTATGCGTTAATTGTCAAATATATGCCATTGTTTAAATGTCGAGAATTAGTGTACAAAAACTACAAATGCTGTCATGAGTTTGAATGGAAATATTTAATAGATTCGGTCTCTTTGATGTTGGATGTTAAGAAGCAGTTTATGAACAAAAATCTCGAATAATTGTCCTCAGTTTTTATAAGATTCCACAATCTATAAAAATGGCAGATTTAATCTTGATAGCAACTCTCGCAAAGATATTCTTTTATTTCATTCTATATTAATCAGAATATTGGTTATCGTACACGAAAAGACGATAAAACATACTTAGATAATGAATTAAATGCTTTTCATTTTCACAGTGAACAAATCGGCAAGGAAATATATTAAATTCATTATTTAAATATGCTTTAAAGTCTAAATAGCTGGGAAAACACAGCATTTCACGTTAAATTTCACTCGAGCTGGAACTGTGTGGAATGGAATATACAATTAATCCCCTTTTTAAAGACATTACTTAAGTGAGAAGTTCATTATAAGGATTGAACTACTTTAATGCAGCACTGTTACTGCTGCAATGCTGCACTACTGCCCAGAGGACACTTTGTATTGCTACGAAATAAGTCAAATATTTGTACTTCACTTTATCACAAAATTGTAGGTCGCTGAGGTCAAATTATGGCTCTCATATTCTTCAAAATATGAGCTGCTTCTTTATTGGCACTATTTTATGACGAAAATGGCTGTAACTGCTTGGTTCGCTTTAGCCCTGGCTTCGTGGAAATGCAAAAATAACGTTTAATAAAGCGACCTCATCTTCAACGATGACCCTTTAGCATTTGAGTTTTAATCACTAAGCGCCAAAAAACGCCCGTCTGCGCTTTACCTTTTTCCAGGTTTTGTAAATGTTTGAAGATGACATAAAAAAACTGTCGCACGATAGACGTTGGTGGGCGTTATAAATCGTGAGCGATATAAAATTCACTCGGTAGCTATTTTAATCACCGTTCTGCGGCCCTCAAAAAGCTGTTCAGTGAACCAGGCAAGCCGTGACCACAGGCCGGCATACACAGACAGCTGAGAGCTCTCGATCTCTCTCGAATGGGATTTTAAAACCACACAAATCGCGATTGTAGTAAGCTGTGGGAAAAGAGATTTACGAAAATGGGAAAAAAAGAAGCAATACAAACAAAGTGAGCCTTTGCGAACGATGGTACTGGATTATCGCATCCAAAACGAGAAGCAGCGAATAAAAGTATAGGCTCTGGATTGACAGTTTTCGGTAATACTAGTCGGCTAGAAGAACAGCATCACTTGAATCTCCAATTTCAACTGCTCGTGGAAAATGATAACGGATAAGGCAGATAAAAGTAAACAAAGCAAAAGGACTAAAGCAAACCAAAAAAGAAAAAGCACCTCATTTCATCAATAACGCCACACACACACACACAATGGCAGCAAACTGCTGGCCGCATCATCGAAACGAAGAGCGAAAAGTTCAACGTACCCGAAACCCCACCGGCAGGCACTGCTGGCAAGCCGCGCTTTTGTGACCAATTTTCCCACGCCTACAAAGGGAACAAGACCGAGGTGAGTTTCTGTGACTCTGTGTGTATGTGTGTGTGTGTGGACATCGAAGAAAAGAATTGTGTCGCTCGTCTGTCCCTTATTTGTCCGCCGGCCCTCACAGCTGTCACCGGCGTTTGCATCGCGCACTTGCAGAAGAGACGGAATGTGTATACTTTGTGCGTTCGCTGTGGGTATGAAAAATCGTGTTTCTTCTCATAATTTTGTGTGTACCGGCACTTGTGTGTGTGTGTGCCCACGGCGCAGCGTTTCCATTATTGTTTGGCATTGTTGTGGCGACAGACAGGCCCATTGCGGCCACGGCTCGACGACACAGACACTGCGCTACCGGCTGCCCAGTGTATTCAATTTTATATTCCATTTTTATATTAACGTCACTTAACTGTCAACTTATGATCCAAATTGTCTCCGAAAGAGATCAGCAGACACACACAATCACACAGACACAGACAAAAAAAAAACAAATCCCCTTGCTGTCCACAATTGGGGTTTTCGCGGGTGCGTTGGGATTGTTGCCATGCTCGCCCTGCCCGGCCAGCTTCATCAGCTCCGGCTGCCCGTGCGGTGTAGGGTTTGGGTCGATTTTCTTGGGAAATCTTTGAGGCGAAAAATGAAACCTTAATCCAGTCGCGGGCGGTGGGATGAGAAACACTCGAAGAGCCAGCACGCACACACACACACACACACACACGCGCGCGCGTATACACACAGCAAGAAAATGGCCAAAGCCGGAGTGGTAAATTGTTTTCGTTGCTTCGTTCCGATTCGTTTCGGCTGGCCATTACACTACCATTTCTCCCGTTACGGAGGTAGCAGCAGGGATGGCATGGTGCAACATCTCGGGAGAAGGTTTCATTTTGGACCCTGGGCAAACGGTAAGCTTTCACTGTCGAGATTCATGCTTCACGTTAAGACGGGCGCCGGTGTTGCTGCTTTTTATTGATACAGACGTAACTGCTGGCCGTTTTGAGCCAGCCCCGAGATGCTGTCGTGTTCGTGTTGCTCGGCTTTGCGAAAGCCATTTTCGAAACATAAATCATAAATTTTTATTGCTCTTCACGGCGATGAATGTGGTGCGATGGGCACGAACACATCTTGATGTATGTCGGGCGAACAGCAAAGCTACTTACTACGCAAGGGATGAAGCAGCGCGCGATCAGAGCCAATTGATTTCGATCTCCAATGGTGCTGGCTGTTGCTTTTTTTCCAAGCGATTCAACAACAGCGAAACAGAATGCGCCCTTTGCTCACTGTACTGCGGTGCAGTCCTCCTTCTTCTGGGCACGTGTCTCCAGAAAGTTCGCCGGAAAGAGAAAGTTATCAACATGTGCAAGCGACTACCGTAATGAAGAGCTTCGATTGAAAGTGGTCTAAGGGTGGTGTTTTGAACGGCATGGAATCGCCGAGGACTGCCCTGTAGCTCCACCACTTCCCACGTCAACTGAATGAGTCTAATCTTGGCACTTTTTTGTTGTTGATACTGTTGCTATGCCAAGGCGATGAATTGCACGCCACTGTGCTGATCATAAATCTGAACCACCGGAACCATCCTTAAAGCGGCATCCGCGTGGATGCTTCGAGCTGAATGCGCGAGGGAGGGAGAGCGTAGCGCGAGTCATAAAAGTAAATTTGATCGTCTTGCTCCACGCTCCATGCGGCCCAGCCAAAAACCCATTAATCAGGACAGGGGATTACAAATCAAAAGATAAGCGATTGGCAGCAGGGCACCCTCCCTCAAGCGGTGGATAAATGAAACAATAAATAGCGGAGACACTGAGCGATGGGCAAAATGGAACGGATTGTTCCCCCGGGGGTGGTGAGTATTCACCGGTCGTGGCGCTCCGGGCAATATTGGTTCATTAAGTACAAAAAGCGAGATGGAAGTCTGAATGAAGCTTCATTCACTGATGTTTTAGGGTTGGCCGTCTGGTGAAGACTGATGGCCGGAGGCTGAGCGATAGTGTCGCGTGGCACGATGCTATTTTGAGCTTATTTTTGTCTAGTTGATTTAAATGAGGTGTACGATAAGGATGTGTTGTTATCGTTCGATTGACTCCTGCTGGAGGTGAAACCATTTGAGTTGATCGAAGATGGTTTTAGTTTTCAGGCTTTAGGGTTGAATCTATTTCATCGTTGTCGTGAGAAGCGATACAATCGCGAGTTACGAATGAAGTAGATATTGGCTGCTATTATTGAATCCGTATTGAACTCGTAGCGGCGGCGTACGTCCCGACACTCATTTTCCTAACGTACTAGATGGTTACCACAGCTAATCACCGCGGCGTTGTAGGACCGGGCTCAAAAAATGTGTTGCCATTCCTAGAATTTCTTGTGAGCGCCATACGTTCCCCCTACGAACGGAATCAATAATACCAGCCATTGACATGTTTTAAGATCAATAATGTAACGCGAGTGTGGTAGAAAAATTACCAAAAATGTTGATTTTTATTACGATGCGTGTTAGCCAACTCGATTTGTCTCTTGTTTGACATCTCTAAGTTGGTGTATATTTTGAAAAACAACGCCATTGTCCGATCAATTCGATAGCAATGTAACGATTGAACGAAAGAAAATTTAACGAAACTCTAGACTCCTTTAAAATCCTTTTATAATACGTATACAATTTCCATTTGATTTGACACTTTTTCGGTTTGACAAAGATAATTGCCCTATTTATCAAAAGAAGGTCAAAAAAGAGATTGGAAATCATATCTCTTCCTAGGAATACAACATATAACGTAGGAAGCAATTCTTCTGTACATGTTACGTCACTTATGGATCACCCCTTACTGTTTTACGTCACAAAATATAATTTTCTGTAGGATGTTCGATTATTAGATGGTCAGATGATGCTGTTCCCAGAAACGTACAGAATACATGGCAAAGTATTATCTTCATAGAGATAGGCACGATGCATTAAAAACAGAACATACGACACAGTTCATTATCAACTACAAGAGTATATTAAAAATAAGTTTCTCTATACATGTGCCCCCTGTTTCTCTCGTGTGCACTCGTGTGCCTACCCGGCTTGGTGGTAAACTTGGAAACCGACTTTTCCACAAGATCGCACACAAAACATTTGAAATGCAACAATTTACTACCGTTACCTGTGCTCTGGACGGTTGGAGATTACTTTACTCGCTTCACTTCACTTGTAACAAACACACCCATTCGCTACCCATCAACGTCTAGTGAGGTATGGTCGATGAGCACTGCTTTGAATTGTCCATTACCTAACCTGCCCCAGTGTATCGTCCCTATTGTTCCGTTTGATTGGGCTGGAAAATGGTCCGAAACCATACCAGCGGTTTGCTATATTTTTGTTCATTTTATCGTTTTTAGATGAAAGATTCTTTGGTGACCAGGCTGCACTGCTACTGGTACACCCTGGGCTCCCTCCGCGGCAAGTAAATTGATGAAGTTATTGAGTCGTACGGCGTACGGGCAGGAGCAACGAGTGTGCAGAGTTTGTTAGGCACACTTCAGTGGTATGACGAGAGGGACATTCTTCTCGTCTCTTCAACCCATAAGCTGCACCGCACTGACTCGGGCCCAGGCTGCAGCCTCCGACTCTTTTGCGGTTCCGTTGGCATGCATTTTGTTGCTCACCGTAAAGAAAGCATGACTTGCAATGGCCCAAGCGTTTGGCTAGTTGCAGCGGAGCATCATTGCTTTTACCGCTAGAATGTTGTTACTTGAACCGGGAAGGGGGCCGGGACTGGACGAACCCGGACCAGGATGTGTTTGTTTGAAGTTGAATGGTGGTTTCGGTTTCCACCACGGCAACGAGCAACCTGGCTTGCGCTGTACCTGGCAGTACCGCCTGGTGGTGGTTGGCGTGCAAACGTTGTAACATTTTACGATAGTTGCTTTCATCGAGCGCCCATGCTGTTCATTTGCTATCTTTTCCCCTCCTGCTCCTGTGGCTTCACCTAACCTGACGTGGCTCCACAGGTTTCTTTTTTTGATTTCTTCACATTTAACGGAATGAGCTTATTCAGACGGGGGTGGAGAAGTATTTGTTTTTTTTTTTTACATTCTACAAGAGCATACATTCTACAGCCAACACACCACACGCGATTCGACCGAGCCACCGAAGCTACCATTCATTCTATACCGCGCTCTGTACCGCGTGGGCTGTTTTGTTTTTTCGTAGGGCACGGGTCGGGCACATCGCGGAAGGCGATTAACATGGTTTTCATGGATTCGCGATACAATCTTTATTATTACATGTTATAGCTTATTTTTAACAGTTTGTTTACGTCGCGTCGGACGTGCAGTGGAACAGAGGGAGAGAAACAAGTAGACACTCTCTTCCTCACTTGTGCCAGCTTTCTCTTGCAGTTGCGCTACGTCGTGTCTTTTATAGTTGATTGTGTTTGTTTGTTTGTTTTTTTATAGTTATTATTTTTTTACTGATTTTCTGCTGAGAATTGATTTTTTGTGTGGGTAATTTCCTTCTCTTTTTTTGTTTGATGGCAGCTTTCTACATTTTCTTTTTTTCTACTTGCCCACAATTACTTTATTCACTTGGCAGTATCATTTGTTGGGAAGGTTGGCACTATACGCTCGCGTCGCCTCGAAACGCTTTCAACGACCGATTGTTGCATGTGGCGTGCCGGGAGCTTAGCGGTGTGATTTGTTTGCGGTACCGATTTGGTCCGGATGGTCGATGTGTGTATGTGTGTGTGTATGTTTGGCGGTCGTTGTGTACGTGGGCCTGTTGTGGTTTTGCATGGCGCTGAGCCCGTCAGCATAATGGCTTCATTAAGGAATGCTGTGCAAACACTACTACGCCCGTAGTGTATCGTTATGGGGAACGCGGGCAAAAAACGATAACACGACAACCAAAACCAATCATACCAAAAGCTAAATCAAAGCCACACAGCTGGCACGATTCAGCGCGCCAGTAAACAATTGTGTGGGCAGATTTGGCCCGCGTGGTGGTTAAGCTGGGTGGAAATTTAATTTGATGATTACAATTAGGTGATTAAATTTTATTATGAGCCGAGATTTTGACACAATTTAGCGGGTTTCATAATTACGTGCCGTATGTGTGTGTATGTGTGTGCGTATGTGGAATCAACAGTTCTAGGGTTTTTGTTACTGTTTCCCCTTTGGAACGATGCATGATTTGTGTTGTTTTTATACTTATTTAAGAAGAAATATTGGCAGTCTCACTTAAATTTAGCTTTGTCATGTTTGTTGCTGCACCTGGTATATTTTGAATTCAGAGGCTGACGTACTCCTATTATGGCTAATTGGTGGTAGCTTTAATTAATTTAATTGTAGGTCCTCATTAGCTTGAAATGCGATCTGCGATAGTTTTTTAAAGGTTCAAATCAATAATTGACTATTTTAAGCCAAATTTATAGTTCTACTTTTGAATATGGCTAACAATAATTATTAATTCATTTGAATCTTTAAAAAATAATAGAGTGTTTATGAAACGATATTCAAACGATCCTTCATTAGCTAAAATCAACATGAAAATGGCCCTCATTTGTTTTATTTGTGAAGCAAATGAGGCCTGGCAAGTGAAAAGTTTGGGGATACCTGGATTAAACGATCAACTATCATCGGTGAACGAACTAACATTCAGACGAACGAAACTAAGAATGTACGAGTAAACGATAATCTCGCTAGGCTGGATTTTACCAAAATAAACCCAACAAAGAGAGGAGATGAATGCTCCTAATTGAGTCAAATCCCACGCAGAAAAAATGCATTGTAAATCATTCCTAATCGTTTGAAACCTTTCACCATGGCTCAATGGTTAATAGTTTACTAGCAATGAACAGTTTTGTGCGCAATTATACTTCCAATCGGAATCAAAACAATATTACTGCTTCCAATAGCAATATTAAGCAATATTATTGCAATATATACTATCGTTACACCCAAACCATTGAATTCCACCTGTACATATTAGTTGCTGAATCGAAATCCCCATCTGATTATGCTAACCTTTGATCTCGATTTGCTACAGACAATGACCGCACACTATGGTCACTCGTGAAATATTTCCCGCATTTCTGCTTATTTAACCTCACCCCCGGGTGGCACCGATACCGTGCCAATAGTTTCGCTATAATGCACAGGTCTTGGTGCAGTTCGTGTAGGCACTGCCTCTGTCTCCGGTAGGATCAACGCGGCCTAACAGAATGGTGGAACAATTACTGTCAGTTTGACCGCTGGCACTGAATTATAAATGATTCGCTGCGGCAGAACTTCACATGCAAAGGTACACTTAAACTTTCTCTACGTACACGTACGTGCATACAGGCATAGACCGTACATGTGATTGTTTCTGAAACTAAATTGCTCGAAGATTGGGGAAACCAATTTGCATGCATGAATACACCCGCTCGGCAATCCCAACCTAATGAATCTCCCCGAACAGCCCGAACCCGGTACCCGGTGGAGGTTTTCACTGTTTTCCCGAAACTTCTAGACAACGCACACAGGCGAGGCGCGCAGGATGCATGAAGAGGCCGTCCGGAAGTGCAGCCGGCGGATGCACTGGATACGATTCGCGAACTAACCGCAACGAACCGAACCGATAATCCGTGAATAGGGAGAGGATTTTAAATGCATAATAAGTGCTACTGCACGAATCTGCCAGTCGGGGCAGTTGGGGTTCAGACGTGCCCGGGCCCGGTACACGGGTGTACAGTGGGTGGCGGATACACTATTGAATGGTTCGGTTTCGGTCAATCCGTGGGTGGAGGTGAGAATGGCAACCAGCATGGTAACCAAAAACCTTCGATTGCAAAGCTAAGCCAGCTGGCATAGTGTGTGAACCCCACTGCCTCACACTGTGTTCCGAAAAACCGGCCTGAATTGCAATGGCCAATGCTTTAGCGTGTGCGGTGCGGTTTGCTAGTGAGAAACAACTGTTAACTTATCCCGTAATGGGTTCGTCTTTTCGTGGGTGAAACGGGGTAGCGAGCGCAATGGGCTTGAGCTCGTTAGGGCGTGCTTTTACTGCAGCACCATAACTTAGTCCCATTGGTAAACCGACCGGTTCCAACCGGGACAGGTTCTCAGGACCCGAGCAAAATCAGTGTGTTTTATTACTCCCCCAAGCCCAATCCCTGGCTGTTGGACACCGTCCCAGGGACGCTGGTTGGCTGATGCCTATCTAGGTTTGTTGGATTTGAAGCAGCGTTCGAGGGACAGTTCGAATCGACAGGAAATAACGTTCACGAAAAAGCCGAAAGTCCCCCGAACACGGTGGGATTATCGTTAGGCTTAATGATAAGGATGAAGGTAATAATTGTTATTACCCGCTACTGGGATGTGTGAGTGTGTGTTTGTGTGTGCGTTTGGGATGTTGTATTTTGGTCATTGTTTCGTGGGGAGTTGAAAGGTCCAAGGACCGTTCCTTGTTTGTTCAAACGTTCTTTACCCGCAGTGATCAGCGAGGATCGTGAAACTCACAGCCAAAAAGTTAGCATTGTTTTATCCCACTGAAATCCCAACGTGAGGCTTACTCTTTCCTTTCTCCCTTAGTATTGTTCAGGTTGAACAATGATCGCATACAAATACGTTCCCCTACCTATTATAGAACGGTATGTAAATTGAATGACACTGTTTTGCATACAATATCGACGATTTTACCTTTAATGGGTGTCTTTTTGGGGGACAACTTTCGTGCTCAAGTAGATCGAAGGAAAGAGTAAGCTAGGTACATAATACAGACAACCTTCTGCTAGCTCGCAAGTGCTTTAGATTTGACACTCGCTTCGAATGAAGTTTCTCAATGTATGTAGACAGCCCTTGCGGATGTTGCCGATGTGGTTCACGAAATGAATTTTAAATTTTTCAACCCGCCGCTTGCCCCAGCGGTCGTTGCTGTATGGGCTACCAATAATAATGTGCCATCATCCTCATTCCGTCCAACACCAGCGTAACCTGTTTTACCTCTTCTCTTTTCCGAATGCAAAATTGGCAACGTGCCAACGATGTACGCAACCGTTGGGTGTGGGTGGTTTATTTTGAAAGATTATCCAGAAAATGCTTCCCACTTTTCCACTCTTACCATCGTTAAGTTCACCTCAACAGTTCAGGTACTATGTAATGCTCATTTGGGGAAATCGCTGGGATATAGCCTGGCCGGTTGGAGGATGGTCCAGTGTGGCTAGACTGCTTAACCAATGAAAATGGGTTTGAAGTTGTGGAAGGGATAGGCACGCTCATAAAATTTCATACACATTCCAACCCGACGAAGCGACGACAGCCCACCACCAGTCAGCCAAACATCATAAACAGGCTTTTCATCGGGCTAAAATCCATCGATGCCGGTGGTAAGACCGTAAGGCGTCGTTCCGCACGTGTGGGCCCCATCTTTAGCCGCATCGAAATAGATCATTATTGTTTGTGTAACATTAGTTTTCCCTTATCATCGGCCCGTACTCCGCCAGATACTTTTAACAAAGCGCTTGTGAGTGCGTGCGTTTGAGGGTATTTGGAATGTTTGCTTACCTTTTTAAGCTGCTTGTTTGCGAATCGATATTAGCATAAAACCACTACACTCGCTCGCTCGCTCGCTCCAAGCTGTAATGCATTATTATTATGTCTACCCTGTGCGAAGCCCGAACTGTGCTTACAGCACCATGAAGGCACGCAGTGACCAGAAGGCAAAGTTGATCAAATTTGAATAAAGCTACAATGTTAGAAGGCTACAAGTGATGGGGAATGGGTGTGGTCGCTCGTCCTGCCTGGTTCGTCAAAACAACTTGAATCGTTGGGTGGTTGATGTTCTTGCGCTTGTAATTGCAGCTGGCTGTTAGAAACGGGTATTGGATGCAAACAAATGGTGGCTAATTAGGCGGAGGTTAAGCTGGTTAGCAAGATGATATAAATATTTGTTTGGTAAAACGTACTGATGAATCTACGTTTGATGGTTAAGTTTATATTGAATAACAGTTTGTTTAAACGTAAAAGAGGATTCGACTTGTAAATCTCATGTTTTGATGGACATTCACTCAAAGGCTTTCCCACAGCTGTATTCTTTTGTTTCGATAGGAACTGCAACATGTATTAACTCAAACTATCACCAAAACGCTAAAAAATGACAGTAAAAATAAATTCCCCTGTCTATGTTCCTTTTAATTATTAACCGCGCACTAGGTATGGGCCGGGATAAGCAGCTTCCCATTGTACAACTATTGCAATAAATTACTCCGAACGTTAAAGTGACAGTTGTTCAGCAGATTTGTTACGCATTTGTTCGGTTTTATTTTTTTTTTTTCATTTTTACCCTCAACCAATATTGTCAGACCATATTGGGTGAAAAAAGATTGATTACGTTTGCTGATTTGCGGTGATCAATGATGATACGCTGCCTGATGTCGTGGTGGTGCTACTGCTGCTGCTGCTGCTCAAACATTACTGATGGGCACCGATGTCCCAGGTGGGTTTGTGTCCACATAACAAAGCAGCCCCATACTTTGCACACGAACCAGAACAGAACAAACAAACAAAAACTTACAGCATTGCATCAATGTCATCCACAGGCTACTGGTACGGTGTGCGGGTTGGTTGGTTGCTGATGGACGAGAGTCAACACAACGCAAAAAAAAATGCACCCTCTGTGGGGGACTTTATCCGACGAGGAGTAACAAAAAGCCAACTGCTTCAATAAACATAAATAAAAAATTACTCTCCACCATGCAGCGCAATGCACTGGGATGCGGGATGCGGCGTAAGCTAACAAACGGAATTTCAACCCCCTACCCGATTGGCACTTTGTTGCCTCCTTCCTTCTCCCCTTTCCAGCGCTGCAAAAATGCATTTGCTGCCACCGCTGATTTGTAAGGCAATTAATTTTTCAAACACTGATAATGCACAAATTGAAAATAAATTGCAGCCATTTATTGTGTGAGTGTGTTTTTCTTGCTGCTTTACTTCGGAGCGATGGCGTTCTTCATTTTCGGTGCACGATGTTGACCGCCCATTGCCAACCCACTTCGCATTCCCCGCCCCTAGCTTACAGCAAGTTTTTTCCCCGGCTATCGTAATAACTGCACACACTCGTTTTCGGTTTTTGTAGCTAAGGGATGGTTTGTTTGTGCATAGTGCAAAATGGTGGGCGCTTGAATTGGTTGCTTTCGGAAGCATGGGGCATTGCCATTTGATGAGATGGGTATGATGGAATTTACTGGGCGGAGAAGGGAAGTTGGAACCTGCATTCCGCTGCACGTTGAAATGATTTGCAAAACAAAACAGAGGAGCGGAACCTTTTATTAAAATGCAGATATTTGCATAAACTCAGGCACAACGTTCAGAGCGTGAGCAGCTTGCGAGGAAGGAGCTGCATTTTCATCATCATTTATGCGCATGTAAAACAAACTTCATTGTGTGCGTCTGAAATGTACGATTTGCTCGGCGAAAAGAGCGGACTCGGATAATAGCACAGCCTGCGTACTGAAGGGAGCTTCAATGGAAGGGTAATATATAAAAATTGTTGCACTTTTTGGGTTTTGGGCAAATTTTCATGGCTTTTGAAAACAAAAAAAAAAACACTAAAAATAGATTGACTTTTTCTGTCTATCGGCTCCATATTTCACTCCCGAATGTTTCGGTGCATCATCAGCCGGCGGTTCTAGTGAAACAAATATTTGATCGTTAAATGTGTGCGCGTGCGTGTGCATTATGTTCGAGTGTTTGGGAGCGCGGGTCAGTCTTTATAACCTGCCCGCTGTTGTCCCGCCTCGCCTCTGGGAAAGAGCTTACGAAAGCTCATCCCAAACGCTGCCAAATTCTTCTTGATCCGAGATTTTTGGCTGCAGATTTTTGCAAACCGACAACAATCCGCAGCACTGCGCCACGGCTGGCAAACAAATTGACCAAAGCGTGTGCGGCGTGTGTCAAGGGCTGGTGCAATTTTTATCGCTGACTGGCACGCCGCGAGAATTTGGACAGGAGTGTTTTTTTTCTACTTTTATTCTCGCGTGTGTTTGCTCCGGGCCCCTGCTACGCCCTGCGGAGTTTGTTCGAGGATTCGTCATCAAAAATCCATTCCCCTAATAGGTTTCGGAGGCTGCGGAATCTCGGTGGCGTGACCACCCGGTCAAACAGATATTTGACTTTATGCTGCTGCTGCTGCTGCTGCGTGCAAATGCACCCCGAGCATGGCGGGTGATCGAACGTGCACCCGGACCGGGATCGGTCCGAATCGGCAACAAATCATGGAGTGTTTGTCATAGTAAAAAAACGAACCGTATGGGTTAGAGGGTTTTCCCTGCCCTTGTGAGTTTTTTTTTGTGCTATCGAAGTGCTTTCTGGAAATGGAAGCGAGAGGGTTGTTATCGACAATGTTGGCGGGGGCTGCTTGCGTGTTTGGTGAATGCGCGAATGAGCACAAACGAACACGTTTTGGGTGCAATCCGTCGCCATCGACGCGCGTTTGAAGATAAATGCCCGGAAAATTCTCATAAAGTTTGCGTGTGTTTGTTTGTTTGTTTTTTATTAGCCACTTTATGTGTCTCCTCGCATGTGCCGTGGCTGGTTGCATCAATAGCGCTAGACGCAAACATAAATTTTACGCAAATGCTGCTAAATTTTGACACCACACACCAGACAACGCAATGTTTCTAACGGTTTTACAGTGAGTGAAACAATAGTAAGATCAAAAGGAAAAAAAATATGCAGCTGTACTGGTCTATTTTGCATCAGGACCATTTTTGTTTGAAGATTGATTTGTACGCTTATTTTGTCATGTATTTCAAGTCACACACACATATATTGCGGCCACGAAAGATTTCATTGGCTTATGAGGTACAATACAGTCGACAAGGAATTTCCATACACACATTTGAAGATATTCAAAAAGCACATATAAAGACCACTGCCTCAGCTATACGCATTCGCTAGTGAGTGTACGAATTTCACACTTGCAAAGGAAACCTGAAAAAACCTTTGACCTTCTGCATTTGCTACCGCCCGGTTATGATTGTTTTCAACCAGCAGCAATGTGACCCGGACAGCAGTAGCCACCGGGTGTTTGGGGCTAAGTTTTTACGATCCTGCATCCTGCTGCCCCTGGTTTTGCACCCAACATCGGTTGGCCACTTGGGCCGAGGATTTCCTGTCAACAGTTGTCTCCACTGGAGCCCTCGCTCCAGCTGAAGGCGGCTCCATGATTCTACGCGAACGAAAGTGCAAAGCTTTGCGCTCCCATTTCGTGAGAGTTAGAGAGATAGCGGACGGGCGCGGACGAAAAGATATAAAGCTCCAGACAAAGGAAAATTACTTTCAAGTCGTGTTTCTTATGCTGAGGGTTTCTTTCTGCGCGCTCGCTTTCGATTGCTGCACGTGGTGTGTGTTTGTTGGAACGTGTTCTACCCGATTTTCTGTAGTTCTGCATTTTTGCGTCTTCCCGCACACACAGCCAAACCACTTGTGACCCTGGAGAAGAATGGCGCATGATACTCAACCACGGGAAAAGGGGTGGGGGTGTATTTTTTTCTTCCACTAGCTCTCCTAACCGGTGTGTTTCAACGGCTTAAGATTGTGATGCATCATCATTGCCGTAGCCATAGTCATCGCTTCACCGTCATTATCGTTTTCTTGTTTTAGCGCAACGGCGGAGATAACAAAAGGCGTTCCTTTCATCCAGCAGCGAGGTTGCTGCTTTTGTGACTGCGCTCGGCGACAAACAACCAGCCAGGAGCGCACCCTGACGATGACGATGATAATGATAATGGCCCAGTTTCCGGATGCTTCGCGACTCGACACAGCGGCTCGGGAGCATTATTTTGTCTTTGTAGTTATGATTTACCCCATGTGCCGTGGAAGTTTTCGCCGCGCGCAAGGAAGTTTTTGGGCTGCTGGCTTCTTTTAGCTCGGAAGAGAGCAGCATCACCCCTTTGCGCTGGCGTGGCGAATGGGTTGAGTTTCGCGGGAGGCCCGGATTTATCAAATTAATTTGTGGCTTTTAATTGCTAATGTTAATGGTCTTACTTTCTGCTGTTCCCCCCCCCCTCCTACCCCTTGTGTTCGTTCACTAGCGACATTGTGTAATGGTAGGCAGTACGAGTTTCGCATTTAGTCTCGCATTTACTGTTCTTGTACTTGCTGTAGCTTTAGTTTTTAATGAAACCAAAATTGGATTTCTCGTAGCGATGAATAAAATATAATAGATTCTAATGCCTCACATTCACGCTTTTCCACATGCTGAAGTGAGCGTACCATATGCCGGTGCATACAAGAACTCCTAGCGAACGAACCTAGCGTCGACGTTTGCGTTTGATACGTACCGGAGAACTATTTCAATCAACCGAACTGCGCACAAAGTCCCGGAAGCTATTTATGGGAATTTATACGTTTCGTACACTTCCGACGACATGCAAACAAGCAAAAAAAAAAAAAAAGTAAGGAAATGTTATAAAAGAGAAAGAAAAAAAAAACACCACACAATTGTTGTTCGCATTTTCACATTCTTCTCTCCAGCGAGCGGATAAAAATGGGCCATTTTCATGTGATGTTTGTTAGGCGGGATGAAAAAAGGGCAACAAAGTGCGATGGAATGACGAGGTCAGTACTGTAGCCGCTGTGCAACCAATTTCCGTGAATCCCGGGATCGGGAGCATCCGGGATCGGGAGTTCCGGGCATTCTCGGGCCGCTGGGGTTCGCTGGAAGGATTGAAGACAAATTTAATTTTATTGTGATTCATAAAACTCGGTACGCGGTGGCGCTCCCCGCGTGTACTACCGTGCTGGTGACACTTTTCATATGGTTTGTGTTTTTTTTTGTTGTTGTTGTGTGCAAATAGTGTGTGTGTGTGTGAGAATTCCCCTAGGGAAGAGAGAAGCATTTGTCAAGCAGGCCTTTGGCAGGGGTTGGGCACAGAGTGTGGTGGTTAGTGCTTTGTTTTATAGCCTCTGCGATTGTGATGATTCGTGTTTTACTTTGTGCTTGTTTTCAGTTTCGTGTTAGTGCTCATGCTTCTGGGAAAGTGTGAAGAATATTTTTCAGTGTAAGAGTGTCTTTGTGGAAGATGATGATTTGTAAGGGAAAATTAAACATAATTGATGTGAAGAAAAGCAAGACTGTCACCAACTTTGTGATCTCTCCAACACGTAGACTCTTCAAGGTGAAGTATTTCTATAAAATGAAGTATTTGATGGTCCCGTCATATTCTATACAATTTATTTGTTTTCCAGATGAATGTCCCCCTAAGGCGGATATTCTTTGGCAGCCGTAATTCTCTAAGAGGAATTTTCGAATGACACCTACCAAAAATATTGATCTTTCGATCCAGGTTTTTCCGTGGTGCTTTTCTCAAACATGATTACAGTCGTTGCCACCAAATTTTAGCTCTGGGGCATCTATTTTTGACATGCTTGCCTCTAACGCACCAATTTTTGTCTTTAAGTTATAAATTTTTAACTCTTGTAAGAATCATGAAACTTTTACAAGTTATTTCAGCAGATTTTTTACAATCATTATTTTCACTTTATTCTTAAAAAGAAAAATGAAAAACGTTTAGTTTTATTGTTTGTTGAGAAAAAATTGCAATAAAATTTGAGAAATTCTGAAGACATTGTTTACACCTGAAAATACATGTCATTTTTTCCTCTCCATTAAATCTTTCCTAATTGACATAAAATTGATTATGTTTTGAATTATACTAATTAAACTATAAACTATTTAACATAATTTAAATAATTTTGAAACGTACAGTTTGTAATAAAGCGATTGATTCACAGTAAAAAATATATGATTTACATATAAAACATGATGCGCACTGTCAACAATTCATTACTAATAGCTAAAAATAGGTGAGTTTTAGTCAAAATTTCACTGTAGTTATATTTAAATAAGAGAATCCACAAAGGACACCGCTTGATTAGACTTTACTTCTTCCCAAATAGCGCTAGAATACTTGACTGTCACATTTTACCAACAGCATCAACAGTCTAGCTGTTACGTGCTGAGCTTTTCCGGCAGGCTACGCTAAGGTTTGGCCCTAAGCATGAGTCGCAGGGTCGTAGCTGAGGAGAGACAAACTGCGGACTGCTGGACAGCGTCTTTGATACTTTGCCTACTAATCAATCCTTCCCGCCAGTTGCTTCTGATTCAAAGGTTGAGAAGCCTATGCAGCCGGAAAGGGGGGGTTTAGCTTGGAAAATCCAGGGGCTCTGTCCTATTTCGGATGGTGGAATTAAAGGAGCCACCATAGCCATTGCTTACATGACTTTAAATCATTTACGATACCAATCGCAAACTGAAATGTAAATCAACTTGAATATTGACGCCATCCCACCATATAAAGCAAAATGTAGAAGCGGTTAACGAGCTCTATAATTTCGTTGGCTGTTATCAAAATTATCCTACCAATATGTCTTTATACAGTAACACCCCTAAATCGCTATCTTTATGTTCGGCGATACATAAAACAACAGCTACCTGATTGCAGTGCTGTTTGAGCACACCGACATTAGCGCTAGCTTGCGATGTTCTACTCCATGTTACGCGCACTCTTTTATGCGAAATATGTGTGTTCGAGCTTGCTTCGCTTGTTATTGTCTATCAAAAATGATGCTCCCGTCAAAATTGCACGTTCGTTATTCTATCAATTTATGGCATCGCTGCAATATTGCACGTCACATCATCATCACCCAGCATTCTGGCTTTTCGACTTACCAAACAAAATATAAAAACACACGCACACACACAGTTTGCATGATGGAAAACAGGGAACAGGGTCTATAACATCCTCAAGTCATCTTACAGGAGGATGTGAATAATTTTGTGTGTGTGTGTGTGTGTGTCTGTGCTGAGAAACGAAAAGGGAAAAGCGTAGTGTCCTCTACCTCCTATGCCCTGCCAATGGAACCCTGTGCAGCCCAGCCATGGTGTTTGGATAATATTTTTAAACTCAATTTATGATAGCGCACGGAGCGTAGCCGTGATCGGGCTTGCCGTTCTGCACGTCGTTGAGGGACCCGGCCCGGGCGTTTCCCTTTTCCCACCCATGCCTCCACAATAACAATTCACTCAGTTGTGATCATAAAATCGCTTAAGCGTAGCTGAAGGAAAAATAAACAAGCGACCCCTGCCTTCCCTCACCACCCTTGTTCCAGGGTCCGGAAGTGAAACGGAACAGGCAAAAACACCAGATAATGTGCTCGTGTGCCGATGCATAGCGCCTGGGTGGGCTCTGGCTGGGTCGCACCCGAACGCCGCTGCGATGTGTTCTGGTGCACTGGCTGGCTGGAGCTCATGAATATCAACGGCTATTCAATGTCTATAAAGAAAATATTGTCCTGCCGGATGAGTTCTGCTCGCCAGCGCCGTCGGATGCGATCAACCCTCCACGGGACGGTGCTAGCTCCTTAGGGTATATCCTGTCTGGACGGCTGGACCGACTGGCCATCATAGCCAAAACGCCAGGACTGCGTCTTTCTTTCCACCAGGAATTCGCTCATCCCTCATCCACCTTCCCTCCACCCCGGTGTACCATCGATCTTTGCCTCCGTGCCGTGCACTTACGACATAAATTACTCCGCTGCGCTCAGTAAATCCGTTTAATTTACGGTTGTTTTTCGGTTACGGATTTATACACCGTGGCCTTGGTGGCGGGCATTTTCATAGATAATAATTTTAGCATTTTTATAGCTTTTGAGGAGCGCAGCGCCTTGATTGAGCGCGCTCTCCGTGTGGTGGTGGATTTGAATGGAAAATGGGCCATTTTCCTTGCTCGCCCTCGCAGCGAAGTATGGTTTTGGAGGAAGCAAAATTTATGGCCACATATTTAAGGCACGCCGACGATGTGTATCTTTAAAAATGGCGCTGATGTCGGGAATGGATTTATGATTAGCTCGGGCTGCTGGTACTTGGGCACCGGGTGCTGTTCTTTCTGCTGTGGAAGCAGGTGAAAGTAGGAAAAGAGTAATTAAATTTAAAATAAATTAAATGAAAGTTAAAGAAGAACAACCTTAATACTGACCAAGACGATTTCAAACCGTGCATAATCAGCAATCTTTGACGAATCCCAGAGGATTCATCGGAAAATTATCGTATGAGAGCGCTCAAGGGAATATGGTCCGTATGACCCGGGTGAGAGATGCGTGTGAGTATGTTGGGCCATCCCGAGATCCCACTGATGGGACTACAGAAATCGGCCCAAGAGCCATTCAATCCCGGTAATCTCCCATTTTCCTGGGTGGTGGAAAAAAGGGTCCACTACCTCCACATGGTTTGTGCCTGCCGTTTTGTATCGCTTTGCTCACAGTGCTTTTTAGCGTCCGTTTCCCTTGCGCCCGTACGTCTTCGCAATAAAACCGCTCGATAAGCTTATCCTATTCCGGCGCTCTTCACAGTGGTTGAACGAACTGATGACCCTCGGGCTGGGAAGAGTTTTCTATCTCTCTGGCTTCACGTCTAAAAGGCGGCGCCGCTGCCCCCCGGTCCGTTCAGGATAGCAATTTTAATAAACTTGTTCTGTCACGTACTTTTATCATACAATTAATTAGATGACATTAAACGGTGAATGTGGCTGTATGTGTGTGATCATCCGTGGGCCCGAGGGAAGGCCTTAACTCCCTCTCCGCCCCCCCCCCCTCGCCCATTCCTCCACTGTTTGCAGGCCGGCCGGTGTCATTTTATACGTTGCTCAGCAAATTATGCCTTCTTTGCCGCGCCCGGAGGACGACCAACGCCAGCACGAACCGGTGACCGGTACGAATAAACGGATAATGGAAAGGAACGGTTGGCCATTCCAGTGTCTCGCCAAAGGCTACGGCACGTTTTCTTCAGGTCGGCCGCTGGCACTGACACACTACACAAAGCGGGCCAACTTTTTTTGCCTTTTTGTTGCTCATCTCACACACGCTCGCTCACAGCGAAGGGGAGGAGACGGTTTAAAACTGTGTTTGAGTAAGCAGATTTTGTAGCGCCTAGGAGTTCTCTAAGCGAAGCGGTCCCGTTCCATTCTCCTGGTCGAAGAATACTCCTCGGCCACGGTGCACGATTTGAGTATTCATATGCCTTGGGTTAATGACGGTCCTGTGTGGCATTTTATTAACTTCATGTGTGTGTGTGTACGATACGCTTGTTGCGTGACGGTGGTTTCTCACGTATTGCGAAAAATTATCCAACCTACATCAGATCGGAGAACGCACATGGCAGACAGGCTTATTGCGTGTTCCTTTTTTGCGTCTTGATTGGAGCCATGTGTCTATTGATATTTACCCAAGGAAGGATGCTCAAAAGGGACGGAAGAGAGAGAGAAAGGGAAAAAGGATCAAGTGTACATTATGATGGAGCGCGTAATTAGGTCATGTGCAAACTGTGATGTGGAGGCTGCCTGGAAGGTTCGTTGTTTAGCATATCAGTATGCCTTCGTAGAGTAACTGCTAATGACGGTGGGGGCGGGCCAAGTGTTTGTAGGACATAATGAGATCTTTATTTTTATCTTTAAATAATTATTTTAAGCAAACGGGAAAAGTTAGGGATGAAATTGTGATAGTATAGAGCTGACTTTGGTGCTCTGGTCATTAAAAATGTCTGGATCCATTATATCAATCAATAGAGTAATGATGAAAGTCGTCAACTCGTACATGCCCGTCATGGGTTCAAGCCCCAAATGGACCGTGCCGCCATACGTAGGACTGACTATCCTGCTATGGGGGGATCAATAAGTCACTGAAAGCCAAACCCACAAGTAGTGTGGTACAGGCAGGCCTTGACCGGCAACGCTTGTTGAGCCAAAAGAAGAAGAAGAAGAAGAGTAATGATGTGAAAATAGGCTCTTCTTGTCTGTCTATTCAGGAACTTTTCTCATTGTTTGCCAAAATTGCGTGGTGTCTATGAGCGTTTACTTAACCATCATAACTAGTTGCGGAAAATACAGTATAAAAACTGTATCAAACAACATAAAACATGGAGGAAAATGAACTCAGGGACTGGTAATCTAAACGCATCAGTAAAAAACTCAATCGGAAAGAAATATTTCGTCGTTTTTTAATTGCCACCAATCAGTGCTGCAAAATGTCACTGATGTCAATGTCACGTAAAATTCTGACTGAAACGAAATTCATATCAGCGTCATGTAATGTGACATGATCAGCTCAAACAGTTGATGTGACGAACGCATGCTTGGTGATATTTTGGCAACCAACACTTCGTCAGTCACTTTGCCATGACTTTTTTTTTGAAATTTTACAACTAATCATAAAAAAAATCCATAACGTTTACACATTTAATATTTCTTGTGGCAAATTTGCTTGAAATTGTTTCCTTCATTTACTTGAAATTCAATCTCAGTTTTAACGAAGTTATTCGCAATCTTTATACCTGATGACATCAATTATTTAAAGCATTTTTTTAATTCTGAAAAAAAATGTTTTCATTCAACTGTCGTTCTTTATACATCTGAGAAGTATGTAGAGAATAAACCTTTTGTGATATAGTTAAATCTTGTTAATTTATCTCAAACGGTAGCCTCAACCATGCCAAAGTATTTTGTTATTTGTTCGGCAAATAAAACAATCCCCTTTCGGATGTTAATTATACTTGGCTCATGTATGCAATCAACGTGTTCCATCTCATTAGTAGATTGTTTGAACCTCTCCTCCGTGTGACCTTGTGCTGGTCGACCATATCCTGCTGGGACCATTCTATTTCTTTGCTTTAAATACCACTCCGGCCGTAACGTTCAGTGCACGGCAGTGCGCTTTGGAAACGGCCAGGCCACGATAGCTAATGGGCATGGCATTATCTCAAAAACATTATCGCCATTTTCCCACCGCTGGGAAAACGTTCCCAGAGCGCTCAGCTAACTCATGCCAGGAGCCTCGGTTTATCGTTTCCAGTTCGATATAACCGCTTGGAACGGGACTAAGGAATAGGGGAATCCCATGCAAGATCGAAAGATTACGTCGTAATCGCTGCGTGAATCCACCGAGCGTAAACATCGATCTTTGCAGCGTTTGCAATCGTAGCGCAGGACTCGAGCGCGCTGCAGCAACCCAGGCCGTGCGTTGCAGCTAGGCTTCATTTGTGTTCATTATTTTAATTAAAGCGTCTAACTCGGAGGTGTCTCCAAGAAGAAAGGGAGGGACAAAAGTGGGAGCACGGGTGCGCTAGACATGCTTCTTGGTACATTGTTTCCCGTTCCGCGTCGTAAGCGCGGTTGGAGAAGGGTTAGTTTTTCCTCCCCATCATTCACTTATTTGCCGCCATTAGTTTGCCGTCAATGATTTACACCATCCATTCGCAAAACCGATAGAAACTGTACGGGCGGGTTTGCGAGGTACGAGGGGGAACAGTCACGGGGCTGTGCATTGTGTTGGCACTGGAAGACAAATGATTTTCCCGAGCAGTGAGAGAGCTTTCTTCACTGAGAGAGGGGGCACCCGGTACACTACTTGCGCTGGAAGTGGAAAACAATGGATGACCTATTTTCCAACACGGTATGTAGGTCTGCGCAACTTATGGCTTTTTGTACTATGCACGCTGTTTAACGTAGGAACACTCAGCTGATAAAACTATAACGAAGCACGTTTCATTAGCTTATCCTTTTCTTTGAACGCTTGATTGGCTGGCAGCAAACATGGATGCAACAATGGATAACGATTTTTGCAACACGAGACGCTACTTTAGTCGTTTTGTGCACAATGCTTGCTTTCATTAAATTTCTAGTTGACAATTCCTCAATGCTGCTAAAGCTTGAACTGGATGCTTAATTATATTGCCGCACAAACTTCCCCGAACTTTGGCAGTTGCGTGCTGATCCGGTGTGTATGGTTTCAGCCACTTCCTAGAAACTGGAACCAATCTCAACCGTTTCGACAGTTCCACCGTTCCGAATGCATGTGTGGGTGTGCATGTAGGGAGCAGAAAATTGCATCCTCATTGTCAGCTCGTTCATTTTGTCGTCATTAATTTTCCGGTGCCCTGATTGCCAAGTCACCAGTTTAATGGAAAGTGGAGCGACTGAGCAGCAACTGCAACTGACCCATGGTAACGCTGAGGCAAAGGCAAAGCGTTTTCCTGTTGGAAATGATCTCGCCCTGGAAGGTGCATGGGCGGATGGGAAAGGAGCACGGTTTGGTAGCACCTGTACGGAAACAAAACTCGTCGCTCGGGTCCTGTGTTGAGTATGGTGATTATTAGTGCTATTTTCTTTATTGTGTCGCACGGGCAAAACCCGACTCACATACAGATGCATGGGTTGGAGTTTTGGAGTCACGGGAAGCAGAGTATTCGTTGAAAATTGTTCCACAGTTACCCCGGTAAGCTGGTGGCCGGACGCAGAGAATGCAAAGTTTGTTAGTGAATGTTTTATTATAATTTCACCCTTGGCGATGTTTGGTTTTACTGATGCAGGGCATTTGAATGGAATTTGGCTTGCAAAAGGTAGTGCTGGATAGATGTTATCTGGAATGTGTGTTATCTTGGTATGATCATTATTAAAGATGTAAAAAAAAATAATTATTGATGTTTTTACATTCTGTTTTTAAGTTTAAAAACGTTGTTGTGAGATAATCAATTATATCGTATTTTAGTTATATTCGAATGCAAATGAAATTTTCAGAATTCATTTATTACGATTACAATAATATGATTAATATAAAATGTAATGGTGTTATACTTTGGATGTTGGGTTTTTTTATAAATGAAATAATATAATTTCATTTATCACGAATGCAATAATATTAAGTGTTTCAATACAGGCTGAAGCTAAAACAGCAACGAAAGAGACGTGAGCAATATAATAAAGTGCATACAATCGTTTGTCGTGCTTGTTTATTTGAGAAATCTTGATGTTGAATTATCCAGAAGTTCTGTTTTGCTTTCTTAGATGCCTTGAAAAATTCAAGAGAACAACATTTTCATACTCCATGTCAGAGATTTGTATTTTAACAGATTTAGTCTATGTTGAATGTAGCTGTTGAGCACCATTTGCTAGCTAAATTCCATTAGCAAACCGAAACGCTTTGAAGTTCATTTAAACCCCCTCTACCCATTGCCCAAATGCACACAGCGAAATCTATTAATCACACCGAAAGGTTCCGGTATCTGGTACCTTCCGTGCAGATAGCGGGCCTCAATTTGCATGTCTAAGAAATATGATCAAACACCATAAAAGCCACATTAAGATAAAAGCAATGAAGTGCAGATTGTAGTACACAGGGAGCGTGAGGGCCGCGTTCCAGCCGCACAGCAGTGTGCGAGTGTACTGAAAAAAAAAGGCAACTCCACCTAAATTACTGCCAAACCACTTTCACGCGAATGTAACAAATCTTCTCAATCTCCTGGCAAGAGCCATTTGTTCTCTTTCTCTTGCGCGCGCGCGTCCCATTAGAAAGAATCCATTTTCCACAATTAAGTCCTTAGAGCCGTGCGCATACACACTTGCACAGAGAGCCTGCAGAGCTTTCAGAATGGTCATTGTTTTTTTACCCGTTTCAATTAATGTCGGATTGTTTTACTGTTGTGGCAGGGTCGCTTTTGGGACCTCTCTGCTCTACCCGGCCGACCAACCCGACCATCCCGGACGGTGATCATAGGGCTGTTTTTCCCACTTGTTCTGGAGGTTTTCGTTTGTTTGTTTGTTTGTTTTTTTTTGTTGCTGTGCTGCTGTTAGCTGCTCAAGGCTGTGGAAAACAGTGTAAGGAATGGAAACCCGTAATCGCTTTGCCGGATGTCCGAGTGTACCGCATAGACCTTGGGTTCGGTTGAGGTGTTTAATTTGACAAATGATTTATTTTGCCAAGCCAAGTCTTTCCGGGTATTTTTTCCGCTTGCTTGCTTTCTTTAGCCCATCGGACAATAGCAGCGCTCAAATGAAGGTTCCGAAGAAGAAAAATCATAAAAAAGTGTAGAGAAAAAACACCATGCAGGAGAAGATTAAAAAGAATTCACAATTCAGTGAAAGAAATAGATGCAATCGTAGTGCTAAAAAATCGTCCACATTTTACGGGCAAAAACAAAACTCTACAAACCGATGCAATCGCTTGCTGCTACTGCTGGTGAAATGCTACTGTTGGTGAAATCGAATGATAGTGATCTTAATGTCCCGCCGGCTGCCGTTCACATAAAGCGATTATTTGTCTTGAGCCTGCCTGTCGTCCTGCGTAGCTCGTGCAAGCGAGAAAAGAGTCTTGTTTAGTTGAGGGTATGATGGAAATTTGCAATTTGATGATGTTGTAAGATATTTTGTGAAAATTGAAAATCGCAAATAATAAACTATTTTACTAGAAAAAGGTAAAGTATTTCGATTAATTCCTGGTGCTTTTAATGATTTTTAAAGTTTGCCGCAAATATTCAAATATAGCGTTTATCTTCAAACGACCGTAAACTACCAAATAACCAATTTTAACTTCAAATAACTTTAATTTTAACTTTAAATTAATTCAATGTGCTGAACTGTTAAACATCTTGCTCGTTCACACACTCTCTCTCTTTATTGGGTTGGTCTTACACTTCCGGTGTGATTCAACAGCGCGCACTTGCACACACACGACTTGTTTCGGAAAAATGGCGATGCGTGAAAAAATCTCCTTTTTCCTGGCTGGTACCGGAACTAGCTCGTTTCATTCATCACCGTCATCGCTGGCGGTTTGTGAGTATGTGTGTGTGCGCTTTTCTCGAAAATGGAACGGGAAAGCACGGATCGCGCAGGAAGCTTTACCGATTCTGTGGATGAATCCGATAGTGGTTTCGTTTTAAGAGGGACAATAATTTCAGCACGTCTTTATCATCCCGTTGAACCTGTTCCCGTTGGAGTGAAGGAAAGGTTAAAAGGGAGTTTTTAACAGTTGGTTGTTTTTTATAGCATCGTTTTCCGGCGAATATGGATCCGGCACGCGATTACAACCGTCCATTCGTGAAGTGATGCCGGCTAGAAGGAGGTTGTTGCATGATGGAGGGAAACAAAAAAAAGTGGGAAGTAAAAAACGGTTTTCATGCTCCTTTTGCGTGCCATGCACGTCGCTTGTGTTTTATGCTTTAGTTTGAAGGAGCGGATTGCAATCCGCTCAGTCCTCGGTGACGGTGACGACTGTAGGAAGCGGGTTGGATTTTACTTCCCAGGTGCTGCAGGCGACACAATCGAGACTGATTGTACTTTACGTTTCGTTTTGTTTTACCTTTTCATTCGGACTTTCGGTGCTCAAGCGAAACGGTATTACGATTCTAGTAATTTGTTACAATTTATGAACGATCTTGGTGACAGCTTAAGTGGACGCTTAGCACGGCAAATTGTGTAATGTCCAACGATTGTGATCCTTTCTTTTAGCGAGACTTTTGAAAGGTTTATTGTATTTGAAAGCATTTTAAAACATAAATTACATACTATGCTTCCAATATCGATGAACTTAAAAGTGGTAGTTTGCGATTTAAACTATAAAGAAAAATTCTACTTCCATCAATCATCCTTTCTTGGAGTAGAGAAAAACCTAAACATCCATTTTGTCCCCAATTAGGTTAGTTTGAGTGACGAACGAATGTTCCATTCTGACCTTAAAGGGGCAAGACAGCAGCAGAGGAAACGATGCCAGTGTAGCAAAAAATTACACTGCTTCAATGTCAAGTCCAGTTCCTTTCTATTTTCCCAATCCAACCCTTGTCAGCAGCGATTTGAGCGCTCCCGGAACAAAGGCAGCAAACAAAACACATTACATTCTACACTCACGGGTGGAGCTATCGAGCAAGTGTAACATAAATCATCGCATTGTGGTGCGCTGTGAAGAGAGCTGTATCTATTATTATGATAATTTGTGTTTTACTTTTTCCCCCTTATTTGTAGTGCCGATCTCAACCCCGGCTGAAGTAGAGGAACTGTGCTGTGAGCGCGGTGATCTTTGTCCGTCGCCGGGGCAGGTTCTTTTGTTCGGAAGGGCGTTTGTTTTTTGTGTCCCTTCCCCGTATCCCTGCTGCGTGCTCTGGTACGAGGTAAATGTTTCACGCATTCCACGTTCTTCGGAGGGGCATGTGTAAGTGCACGTGATTTATGGCTTAATTGAGCGCTGTGCTGATAAGCTACGGTCTACGGGCGAGGTCGCAGCCGATTAGGGCTGGTCGTAAGTGCGCGCGCGTGTGTGTGTGTGGAGGCTTTTAAAAATAACTTATGCATGAGACCACGCACACGATACTGGGTGGGCGCTGCCTGCTGCGATGATATGACATGAAGTGATATGGTGATTTGGAAAGAATTTGTCGGTACAATTTATTATCCTTTTTCGGGAGGAGCGGGGAAGTACAGAGAGCGAGAACATCGCCATTAGTTGACGTTGTTGTGTGTGTGTGTGTGTGTCTTGGGAGGTGTTTGATGGCAGTCGGGACCGATTAGTGTCTATTATTGGCCAGCAACACAAGCCGGTGGAGGAATTTAAACGACGGAAAGGATAAAAAAGAAACAATCGAAGATCGCATTTATCACTGTCGTCAGAGAAATTGGGACGGGAAAATCGGATTGGAATGCGGAATTGGAGAGCGATTAACGTTTTTCTTTATTGATTGTTGATGGCATTCCTTGCCTGCAGGAGCAAACGAGTGTTATTAATGCTTGATGTTAGTTGGTGATAATTTGAATTTGCGATAGGCTATGCGTGAAATCTACTTGAGCATGAAACCACCTTAATGTATAAATGTTTGAGTGTTTGCAAAGGAAAGCAATCAACTTCAAAACCAGATAAATGTTTAGTTTGGGCTTTGGTTTGTTAATTCTGCTTTTATCAAAAAGAAAACTGATAAATTGGCCTAGCTCAACATAAAATAATAATGCATTTTACACACATTTGGTACACAGTTTTAACTCATTTGTTAAGAAATCGTTAGTTCTCAACAAATGTAATAGTAATAGTTTGACGTTCTGACGTTCAAACTATTCATTCATTTCATTTCAAACTATTTTGCATATACTTAAGCGTAAGAAACCACCTTTACAAAAGTTGATAATTTTGCTGAGCGTTCAATACAACCCCTTTTGTTTAATAGCTCAAATTAGTTTTGTGCACAGTTGGAAAAAATCCGGTGTCGACTTCGATCCGACCACTAGAATTATGAAACTCCGACTCCGAACATTTCAGAACTGACTCCGGAAGGCAGATCTGCTCATCATTATCTGGAGTCGATTAGAGTCGTCTGGAGTCGGAGTCTTCCGTATTCTGCCGGAGTTGGCCAGAATCAGAGTCGTCTGAGAACATTTGGAGTCGTTGAGAGTCGTCCGGTGTCGTTCGGGGTCGTCCGGAATCGTCCCGAGTAGGTTGGAGTTGCACGGAGTCGGAGTTTTCCTGAGTCAGAGCCAGCCGGAGTCGACTGGAGTCCTCTGGAGTCGTCCGGACTCGCCAAGATGTTGTCCCGAGTCGGCCGGAGTTGCTCGGAGTCTTGTGGAGTCGGAGTCTTCTGGGGTCGTCCGGAGTTGGCTAGAGTTAACCAGAGTCGAATGGAGACTCAACACGTTTCCGGACGACTCCGGATGACTCCGGACGCTTCCGACAGTGGGTGGAACTATTGGTTTTGAAACCGGAGTCAGATTTGGACTAAAAATAGCTGCAGTCTAATCTGAGTCGTGGATGCGCTTCAGAGAATACACCACTGATACAACTATCGAAAGCTCAAATGAGAATCGAAAAAAGGCACCGAGAAACAGCTACACTTATTCCGAACAATCATCTCGCCTACTGTTCCGCCTACTGTTTAATGAAAGTACAAATTGGCAGTGTGACATTTATACGAAGAATTCTATTACTTGTTTCTAATTTTAGTTCAACGCTCACAACTCTAACGCTCTTTGCCATTGCTAGGCTTCCTATACAGTTTACCAAGAATTAGGCGCAAAACTCGGCCCCAAGTCCTCGCACTACACGCAATTTGCACGCTTTGTCATTTACTGCTCCACAAAGTCAAATGTATGTAGTGGCTCCTCGGTGGTGGTGTCCGCTTCTTCCTCCAACCGTACGGCAAACAGATGGCAGTAGCAGCAATGGGCCGACAACATTCCGGAAGTCAAACCATCATCGCACGTGCATTGAACAGCTCTAACCGACCATGGCAAATGACCAATTAACGTTGTAGCTGGCGGCATTTACAGGTAATGGCTAATGAGCATGCCTTGACCGTTGTCCTGCGTTGCGATTGATTCCCAGCACCGGCCTGGCCCTGGCGATTCATTGGTCCTTCCGGGTATGGAAATGGTTCTGCACTTGGCACTACTTCCTCACCCTCTCACACCAGCAAGGTCCAAGAGAATAAATTGCCTTTTTTTGCGTCGCCCTCAGTGACCGTTCCCAGAACTGACTGGCCCGCATTGGGGTATGCTATCGCGAAATGTAGCTTCAGGTTATGGCAAGTGAGTTTACCCGGATGCTATGATTGAATGGAGAGAAGGAACAAAAAAACCCGAGCTGGAACAAAGTTTACTTCGAGAAGATGATTATTGGCGAGGAACAGAAAGGAACAGAATAGGACGAGAAGGGGATACGAGCGAACAAAACACTTCCATCGAAACCATGGGAAGACCATTTCGCAACACACACACAATCGATGTGACGTGAGCGCTGAACCGGGTTTGCCCATAAGGTTAGAACTGTCCGCAGGAAGCTCCCTCAGCCTGGGCAAAGCCCGAGCAAGAAGGGTGAGAAGTTTGTGCGAAAATGTCTGGCTTTTATTGTTACAGTTAATGGGGGTTTCCACAGTTTTGTTGGCTGTGCGGTCGTGGGTCGTCGCGGTCACTATGCGATGGACAGTGCGTTTCGGTGCGTTTCGGTGGATGGAAGGTTATGTTTTTTTCTGTGGTCTAGGATTGCTAGAGATAGGGAGAGAAAAAGAGAGAGGGACCAAAACGCCCTTAGATCCTTGCCACGGGCAAGGCGTGCTGAAATGTGACGGTAATGGGAAGTAATGGGCAGCAAACCCCGCCACGGGCATCAAGGGCAAGACACGCAGGGCACGAGTTTTGCGAAAGTTTCACATTTCCGATTCCGCTGGCAGAACACTAGATACTGCCGAATGGGGTCGCGGTGGGCGACGGGGGAAGACACTTCCCATTAGGGACGCACCGAGCCAAAGTGGCATGTGGAACTGCCGATTGTGATGAAACAAACCTGTGGAGCGGGTTGCAGGGAGGGAAAACTGAAAACAAAAACAGAAAGGGATAAAAGAATAGAGCGTGAGAAAGATACAAAAAAAGTACACGCAAGGACGTACTTAGTGAGCTATGGAGGGAGTAAAGAGGAAATATCCGTTACCATGGCTCCAGATAAAAGCAAGACGGGACGTAATTCGGTCAAAGTTTACCGGAAGATGAAACAGAAAACGCCACCGCCACCGCCACTGCCGCCGCCGTGTAATAGCGTGTCGCTTGGGCTGGGCGGTCTCGCTCGTTACGTTTTATTGGTGCCCAATGGGTTATGGGCCTGGGTGTTGTAAATAAAAACTAATGGCATTATTACACCAGCAAATTGTGGTAGAGCGTAATTACGCGCTTCGCATTTTGGGAGGGTGTTGGACGGTGCAGTAGTACCGTGTGTACAATGGCTATACCTTCTTTCGGGGGTGCTTTTTTGGGGGGGCTGGACCCAACCACCGCCGGATGCCAAGCCAAAAAAGGGACGCTCGCGTTGTCTGTTGGGGGAAATGCTTCATCTCGGAAGCAACGAAAACATGAGCGAGCAGCGAGGGTGGCTTTTGAGCGCAATGATGGGACAGGGAAATTTAAGGTGTGTCAGTGCAAATGGTGGGAGTGTGGGTTGAAAGAGTTGGTGCTGTTAATGCCGGTGTGTCAACGGGCATAAAGATGTGGGAGAAAATTAGGCACAATGGAATAATTCAAAATTAAGGATAATCGTTTAAAGTTGTGTTTAATGATTGAATGTATTTCAATGAAAAAAAAAATATTTTAAAGCTATGGTAGTGATCTTTACTATGTAAAAACCCCGATATCAAACGTGATGTTGGTTACGAGTCAGCAAAACTATTACCTCCATTAGTAAATCCCATAGTGCATCCTGTGTCTCCCGGCCACAAGAGACACAGCAAGAGCCGTTACGAACGAACTATGATGAAACCGTGTGACCTCGTTCACCGGAATGACTGCAATACCTCCAGCCCCAGCGGGTTAGCGGGTCGGAACGGTGCGAGGAACCCCATTTTCAAAAAGTACAATTCATTTCCGAATGAGCCGCGTTGCGCGTAATTGTGCCGCGGAGCAAGGCGGGAACAGAATGGCAAAAGGGGCCCGCGCGAATGGCCTCCCGCGGCTGGCGCACATAACCTTACGTGAGTTGGTACGTGACATTTGTGGGGTCTTAACTTTTATTTATAGACCACAAGCACAAGCAGTGAGAGGGTCGAAAGGCGGAGAGAAGTGTGAGAAAACAAAGGAGACGCACTCAACCCGTTCGAAGGTTCTTCGGTCGCTGTTTGGTTTGTTGCACGCTGGGGCAGACACGTCTCCGCACTGTCTGCTACGGGTGGCAACCGGGCTGTGACAGGGGAGTGGTGCGAGCACTGTCGCGGGGGAAGGCAGATGATACAAACTAATAACCGCGACCACGATAAAGCAATCAAGAAATGATATTGAACTATAACAAGGTTTTATGGTGTTGAGGGCAAGTAATGAAATCTGCTAATGGTAGTAAAACGTCTCGTTTGCGCAAACGGGGAAGGGGACGGGAGCAGACAGGGGAGCGTACTCGATGGAATGCGATTACAAGCCATAATGTTTTCTTTTTCGGTGTAGAATTACGTGCTAGATTTTACGGCAATTGGGCGGGGAAGGAGGGATGAAGTGCTGTGAAGGCTGGGTGGAGTGGTGGAGGCTCGTTCGCAGGCAATTTGGTGGATTGAAACACATTACTTGCGCGAGTAGGGTTTGGCTTTGCACGGTGCATGGTGTATGTGGTGTGGATTGGGGAGTTTAACGTGAAGATGGCTTCGTGGAAAAAAAGGATAAAGCAGAGATAGGGAATGAAAATGGTTGTTGAGTAGAGGATAGATTTTATTGCAGCATTGTTTTTGAAGTTGGTTGAAACATTTGTGTTACAAGGAAAGGGATTAAAGACATTCACAATGCATTGTTGTTTATATTTTTTATAACTTTTGCTACAATAACGCTCGGAGAATCGTGATAGGAATTCTTGTTTGTTACATTTGAGCATTTGTCGACTAATAAATATAATTGTGACTTTCATTATTACGCTCATTCCGTATATTATAAGAATTTTATAAATTAAGTAAAATATATAAGTAAAATATATAAAAATATATAAGAATAAGTAAAAATAATCTCCGTTTTTCAGCCCTGATGAACAATATAATGGATTTTTTTGAACATTGTTCAATTCTAAGTAAACTGCCAATTGAAATGCTAATGCCTTTTTGAACACATTTCAATCGTACCTAACCATTGGTTAGCTCCAATATCAACGTACGTCTATAATGCCCGAGTTCGCTTCTTTGACGATCATTTTATTGTCTTTTAATTGTGTTTAAATTTGATATAAATTGATATTGTACTTTTTGAATAGTCGCTAAAAACTTCTGCAGGTTTTTAGTAAAATCGTTGGCAAATAAATTTTGGTGATGGTACACACAAAATAAAAACCAAGCTCCGTGAAACAAACCGACCAATTTTTTATTTGTTAATCGATTGAAAAAATTCCATAAAAGCGTCAGTAGACGGTCGTGTAGATTGTCTAATTTTTACCTAGGCTTGAACAATGTTCTCAAGCTTCTTAAAAATGTTTACATGAGCTCAAAAATTGTGCAAATATTTATAAAAGTTCATTCTTAGAACGACATTTAAAAAAGAGTTAGACGCAAATTTCTGAATGAAGACACATGGTTTCATTTTTAAACTCACATACACAGTTGTAATTAAAATAATATTTTTTGTCATCAGTTTCCAAAACAATACGAAATATTTCGGCGTATTTGATAAGAAACAGAACCAAAAAGAAGGACTGAGTACTCACAATCAATTAGAGACTTTGATATCATCAATTTATATAAAGGATTTCCTATTTTAAATCGTATTTTTGTGAAATTTTGAAAAGTAAAATTTTAGAATAAAAAATAAATGTCACTTAAACCGCATTGTAATACTACAATACAGAGTTTTTTTTCTAAAACATTCTATGAAACAGATACAAAAAATAAATAAAACGAATGAGAGCAGACAAAATCATAAAGTGCGAATCGAAAGAATCACTTGAAATTTGAAAGGCGTTGTATCATATTCCACCGATCCCTGCTTTGAATTTAAATGTGAACGCGCAAATGTGAACAAAAATTGCCTCTTTTTTTCGAGCACGACGCAACCATTACTCCAAGCCTTTGCAGAAGGGTGGTTTGCCGCCCTAAGGTTTGTTGGGATAGGGCGGCAATGAATATTGCAAATAGCAAATGTCATGTTTCCCCGGATGTTGCCTTTGTATGTGCCAAATCTATTAGGAAGCTTTCCTATTGGGAAGCTGTCCACAGCACGAGAGAGATAGAGAGAGAGAGACAGAAAGAGAAAAAAGAAGATTGAATTTTACTCACAGCAAAACCCAACGGAACGCCTTTGCGCGCTTGTTTTGCTACAAGTGATGTGCAAAAGAGTAACACCACCGACAATAAGGTAGCCCAGAAGTAGCACTCCTATCTTTCATCGCTTTTAATTTATTCGCGCGCAAAAATCGAGCTAAAGTATCTGCTAACCTTTGCACCACGGTTTGGCACAGTGCAGATAGAGAGCAGAAAAAAAAAAACAGCAATCGCACACCATCGCCGTGGTATTGGGAACGCAGCGGGAAAGAAATGTAAATTTCATATCATGAATAAAGTTGCCCTTTTGCCACATCCACCTTGCTATACGCCCCGCTCACAGACATACACACACGTGGTACGGGCACGTGCGTAGCGGTACTGTGTGGAGAATAAAACTTCGTTAAAATACTCGCGCTGCGTGCGTGGCAGCAGCAAACAAATGCGGCAGCGGCCGGGGTAGAAAAAAAAATGTGTGCAAAAATCAGTCCCGATTAACTCTTATCAGTGTTTAACAATCGTCCCGGAAGTCGGTCGATTTCAAATTCCACCATCCGACGATAGGCTCCAATCGGTGAGGTAGATGTGATGGTAGTGGTGGGTGTCGGAATCGTCTCATAAATTTCGACACACGCGGCTCCCGAAACGGGGAGGACAAAATGAGCCGGGCGGGACTCGGGCTTGTTCACTTTCCAGCGTCGTCGTAGTACATGGTCGGGGACATTTATTTTCACTCATCCTTGTTTGGCGGGCAGCAGGCGGTGCTCATTTTGCACCTCCGGAGGGGAACAAACCCCCCAAAGCCCGTGTACACTTGCATACATATTCATTGGGGCTGGGCTGAATGGGGTTTGGATTTCGATCGAAATGAATTTAGCACCGGAACTTGGTGGCTTCGTTCTCTAGTGGTTCTCTTTCTCTCTTGCTTTCTTTTTTTTTATTCGTTTTTCTTCGTCCGCCTCAGTACATTTCATTACCATTTTCACCCTTGAAGCGGTTTGGTTGCGGATTGTATTGAATTGGCTGCTTGGGTGCTTGGGGTTGAGAAGCTTTTTTTCCTGGGGCATTTCCATCCCCACTGCGAGGGCCACACCGGGTCTATCCTCACGGTGGTAGCTAGGGGCGATCGTTCGGCTGCTGGAAGACGAGAGTGTAACATTTGAAATCAATTTCATTAGCGGCAGAAAACTTGCTTTCGATAAGCTTAATTTGAATTTTTCGCCAAAAAGGTAATGAATCCTTCGATTTGTAGTGTGTGTGTGTATGTGTGTGTGAGTGTATGTGTACGTGGTTCCTGTTGGGGAGTGCAGGGAGGTTGGTTTTCTCCCGGGAACGATTTTAAATCTATTGGGATCGCAGTGCGGCGTGTGCTGTGTGTTGTGCCACGCTCTTTCACTCTGCCCCGAGCTACGTTTGCTACCTGTGTAGGGCGGGAGGGGCGATGTGGGCCGATTCGGTGAAGGATTTTCGTTTCGTTGATGAAATTAAATGAAAATGAACCGGAACTTAAAAACCGACTATGGTATGGTTGCGCTTGCGTGCTTCGGCTGTGCGTGTGGTCGGGAGCCTTTTTTTTTCTTCATCTGTGCCCTGTGGGAGATTAGATTTGGCATGTTCTAGGTGAAAGATGCGGGACGTAGATTTCAGCCGTTGCTTAAAATGGGCGTGGAATGATAGTACGATAGGGAATCATTCAATCAGCGTAGATTCATTTGCGCTGGTTTTATTATCGAGCGTTGGCAGGGATGCTTTTATTTTGGTGTTTCTCTCTCACTCTCCCTCCCCTCACAGTACCCGAGTGAAATCGAAGGATGGTTTTCGATTTGGGTGAAAACTAAATGAATCCTAGCGGGAATGAAGATTGAAATGTATTGATTAGGGTAAGATTTAATTGAACAATCCAAAAGCAATGGTTTCGTCAACAGCATCCAGGGTAGTGCACTGCTGTTTAGATTTAGCAATTTAAATGAACATTTTGCTCCTAAATTAGGCTCATTTCCACCGACTGCAAACTACTGGTGGTGTTAGCACCTACACGGGTCCTTGTGATGCAGGGCGTTTGCAGTAAATGTTAATACACAAGATCAAAAAACAAAATCACGAATGTGGTTTTGCTTGTAAAGCTTAAAGCCTTTTATTTGGCTCCCAGAACGTATTCGATGGAGACGCCTGGTGGTAGTAACCGATGGAGACGCCTGGTGGTTGATGAACAATTGATGGGGATTCGTAGTTTCTGGTGAAATTCAAAATAAGGAACATGAGAACTATTTTTAGTTCATTGAACGTTATTGAAAGTATATATTTTGCATCTGATCCAATTCAACCAATCAATCAAATTAAAGCTTATTTTGTCTATTTTCCCTACAAAACACACACACACACACACACACACACACACACACACACACACACACACACACACACACACACACACACACACACACACACACACACATTCCAATAATGTTCATGAAATGTAGGAAAAACGCCTTGAAACATTTTTAGAACTTGTGTAACTAGACTCACGATATAATACTGCTGTGATGCAAATATGTCATACATTCCAAACCTCTGTCAAAATGTTTTAAAAATACCCCAATGCCTTATGTGTGCCCTATGGCACCCTTTCAACGGTGTTCAATAATAGTCGCTCCGTCTAGGTTCCGCTATAGCAGGGAAACCTTTGAATGGAGCGGTGGCAAAAATGGCAAGAATTTCGAATTTTTCATCAAAATTGACACATCGAACGATGGCGATAAAATCATGCCCAATAAAGTTAAATCCCCACTCCTGATCCGGTTTCGATCGGCCAGCTTTTTACCTTCAGCCCACGTGCTTTTCACCATTTGACCGTATCAAGCGCTCTATCTCTCTCTCTCCGATTGACAGTTTTATGAGTATTGCCATTTTGTGTAGGTGCGTATGTGCTCGTATCTTACTCGCCCGTTTTTGCCGGCTCTCCCCCCAACATCAGGCATGGTGTGAAAATTGACTGCCATTTCAGTCACCTTTTTGTTTTGTTTGCTGCCGGCGTATTGCTTCTCCACTGTAGCTTTCCACTGTATATATGTTGGGCCTGCACCGACCACCGTGGCGCTGCTACTGAAACATACACGAGGACACGAGAAAGCTTTCAGGACGCGGTGGCGATAACCGACCGGAGGCGTATCGATGGAATTTTTCCCTTTTTGCAAAATTGTCTCGTGCCGCTTAGCAGGCTTTCAAACTTATCATCAAACAAATCCTGCTGGTGTCGAACATTTGATGCCGTGGAAAATGGGTGGAAAGGAGATAAAGAATGGGAAACACACGGCAATTGAGTTGGTGAAGAGATTTCTTCGAAATGACAAGCTCACACTTGGAATGGTAGAAAAGTTTTGTCCCGTATGTGCGTGGCTACGTCTAGTAGCACGTACCGAGCTACCTCTAGAGTGAGACTTAAAGCGAAGGGTTGTACTGTAAGCAACAAAATGGTAAAGAAAATAGTAAAAAAATCAAAATAATATGAAAATCAAGGGTAAAATTTTTCCATCGCAAAAAAATCTGCACTTACCGCCATTACAGGCGTATAGGGAGATGTTTCTTTTCCTCGTTTTGGTGCGTTTTATAAAATCTTGCGTAGCGCTGTGCAAAAACAGTGCAGGAAGAAAGCGTCGGAAGAAGGTCTAAAAAAATCGTTCAACTTTATTTACAGCTCAGAAGCTTGGCATTTGTAGCTTGGCGCACTAAGCGTATGATTTGCCACCGTACACTTAGCATGGTGATTGGGTTGGAGGGAATAAAATCTCGCCATGCGACTATCTGTGTTTTTTTTTTGTTGGTGTTTTCGTTCCATGTTTCACGCTGTCTGTATGAATGATGAGTGTGGTCATGTTTTCGCCAAACAGGCAAAACAAAAGCCAAGATTTATCGGTCGTTTCTTGCGGCTGAGTGTAATTTTATTCGTGCCAATTCATCGAAAGCCGCACGACTTTTGCTACTGCAAACTGGTTAGCATTGTGCAAAGTCGTGAAAGGATCGAGAGGTCGTTCGCGCTGGATGTGAATGTGCGCGTGTAGCTCGTAAAGTGTGTCTGGTTTGGTCGAGTGGTTTAACCACAATCGAATAAATGGGTTGCAATATATTACACTAATGCAGCACTGCCTGATGGGAATAGTACATTGTCTGGATTTTATTTATTTTTAAAAAGTTGGAATGGGGTATTTAAGTTAACTACAGTATGTTATTACTAAAATGTATCAATTGCTTAAAAGAGTGTTTCATTTTCACTATTCACTATTAAACTATTCTGTGCGCTGTTTGCTATACACATAACAGTCAGCCTGTAAACGGCTCGATAAACATATCTACTAAACCAATCCTCAACAAAACAGCATTGCACAAAAATAGCTTAAAGGGATTTGCGCATAAATTGCCTCCGGCACCGATCAGACGAAAACCTGTTGCGGGAATTACTGTGACATTTATTATTTTTCAATTTCATACAAATCCTTTCCCCTCACGAGGGCGGTTCGCTGTTAACCGAAAGCGGACCGTTAGTTGCTGCCAGTGTGACGCGTAGATTTTTCACGCCTGTCTGAACACATACGCACATGCTCACCACCACCATCACTACCACCACCCGTACACTCTACTAACCGACTCGTAAGGCTTGAAAACCAATCATGGAGCTTATGATTGCGACCGAATGAGGGGGGGGGGGTGGAAAGGCTGTCTTCCATTGTAGACGACAGCACAATGATGACAGCATACAATGGGACAGGCAACAACAAGAAAGCAACATAAAAAAATCTCCCTTCAATCGTTCAAAAAGCATCACACACACCCGAATGCTGCGCCCTGCACCTGTACAGCAATTCCTGGGATAAATCCGTCAAAAACAAAAGCAGGACACACACATACACGCGGCGAGGGATTGATTCGCAACAGTGGGGCGAATGATGAATCGAAACATGCTAAGACACGAGCACGCGTGTGTGTGTGTGCGATGAGGCACGCGCTGACAGTGGATGGAATTGATTCGGAAAATCGAAAGCTTTCGAATGGAAATAAGACAACTACAATATCCGAGCTACCAATGACGACGTTCGTACAAAGACGCTTTAGTGGAAAGGAAAAACCTTGCTCACTCGGCATGCCTGTGTCGCTCTGTGTGTTGGGTGCCACACAAAACAACAATACAGCGTGTGTGGCACTCACAGTTGGTGGTGAAATTGTTTTGATCGTAACGAAATGAACTGCCAGAACGCAGAATGGGAGGAGAAAAAAATGCAAGGAAGCGCAAAACAATCCCTTATCCCTTTTCTTTGACACAGCAGGTAGGGACCACCTGCGTATACATTTCCCTACAGGTGTGTGTGTGTGTGTCAATCGGAAGAGGAAAATCGCATTTGTTTGTCAATTTGCATCGACACGCAATCACATCGCTCGGTGAGCGTCAGTGTGAGGAGTAGGAAAAGAGTGAACGAAGAGAGCAAAACTGGGACAAAAGGCTCGTGAATTGTACGAAAGAACGATTGTGTGTATGTGTATGTGTGTGTTTGAAAATGACCCCACCACAGCACTTGATGCGTCTTCTGCCCTGTCGTTTCCCATTCCTCCCATTGAATGAAAAGCTGCTCGCCGATCGGCACCATGGCAGGAAACGTTGAGTCCCTTACGCATAAAAACCAAGCCGAGACAAACGGTGCCCTGCCATCGTCGTCGGACAAATTCGTCGAAAGGCAGAACGTTTTCTCCGCTGCGCATCGTTCCGTTTGCCCCGGCCCGGTCGTGGCGGTTCGGGGTGAAAAGCTTCTCACCATTAAACCGTCCAAAAAGGCTTTGCACTTTCTCGTTTCGACTGTGTTTGACTGTCTGCACCGCTCACCGCATTCCGGGTTGCAGCGACATCCACTGCCCTGCAACCTCTTTACATGCGTGCCTGTGTGATGTGAACCATGGTGCATGGATGTATGGATGGAGGGCACACACAAAAAAAAAACACACACACACACAGGGGACAAAAAAACTGATAGTTAAACCGGAAATGGCATAACCGTGGCTTTTGGTTTCCCCAATCGCTTGCCCTGCCGTCAAACATAAGAGGGAGGGAAATGGAGAGTACGGGTATGGGCCGAAGAGGATGAAACGCATGAGAAAGCCTGCCTGATAAAAGAGGATTCGGTCGATGCTTTTGTTCCTGCATTTGACAGCTGCCATTTAACATGGGCCAATCGGTCTGTGTGCATGGTTTTTATTGTTCTTGTTTTGCTCTCTTCTTTATTTCCCCGTGCGTGTATGCGAAGCCCAACGCCAGGCGTCTGATTTGTGTAGGACGATGAGGACGATGGTGAGTGAACATCGCACGTTCTCTCTTCACACCCATATACACACTCACACGCATAAGGAATTGGTCGAATCGGTGCAGTGTGTTTTGTGTGTGTGTGTGTGTGTGTGCTTCAACTTCGTTTGCTCTCCGTTGCGAGATGAATTTTGGGCTTTCGAACCTAACGCAACCAATCACCACAACTGGTCACTTTTCGATTGGATCTAACAAAAAGAAATAAAAAAAGGAAAAAAAAACGCGAACCGAAGGTGGAAATTTCTGGTGGTTACGTGTGTGCCCTAAAGCGAGAAGTTGGTTTTGTGGAAGGTAAGGGAAGTGACACAAAAGCTCTCGATTTGTGCTGCCGGTGCAAGGTGAAAGGCAATTAGATGATGATTTAAGTGGTCATCGGTGTGGGGGAAGCCGATTTTTCTTGGCAGCTTCGCATTTTCGCATGCGGACCGTGTACGCACAGCCCACAGGAAAGCTCACAACTTATGTACCTTTCGGGAAGGTTCCGATATAAAGTGGTTCTTCGGGTGGGTGTTGTTTTGTTTTCCCTTTTTTCCGATGAACTACAGGCAGCTTCCGACGCGGGCCCCTAGAAAACGATGGTTAATACTGGCAAGATTTAGTGCACGGCCGTTGCTTTGGACGGTGAATAGCGATTGCGTGCCGGCGAGAGTTTTTGTTTATTGGGCTGGCGTGAAGTGTGCGATAGCGAAGTGGTGCGCAAAGGTCCGGCAAAGTTGTTGGTACCATTTATCTTGGCTAAGAGTATGATTTATGGGTTGAGGGGGAGCGGGGGGAGGATCGGGGGATGTGGGTAGAGTTGGTTTAATAGATGGACGTTTGGATTCAATTAAACAGCGTTTGGAGCATTGTAAGAAAGATGGAGGACGGACATAAAGCTATGAATTTTATGACGATTGCAATGCGGGAAAATTACCCTGCCAAAATAATGGGAAGTAACAAGCGTTACAGTGGCAGTCTTTTAAGTTCATTTTATTTAATTTAATTACATTAAACTGTTCATTTGCCGCTACGCGCTCCTAAACTCAATGCTTATTTAACTCTTTTTACAATTTGTTACGTGTATCTATCTATTTAAATTACTTCACCAGTTATTGCATCACGCAAGTCAGTTGACAATGACACTCTTCTTTGTGATTGCATTTTGTTTCTTTAAAGGAAAAAGTGTTTATTTATATGATTACTTCTGCCTTCGGTTTTGGAATAAAGTTTAATCTACTCTATAACTGTTGAGAACACGACAATTTAAATTTAATCAATCATTTTTAACGATTTTTTTAAATCTTTAATCGCCAATGGCGATATTTAAATTTAACTAATTTTCTTTAACGAGCAATTCTCGAATGACATTTTGTACTTAGCTTCGCGAAAGCGACTGCCTTAATTTTATTAATTTAATTTAAATAAGTTTCTCTATACGAGCGATCGCCACGACGATCACATTTTCAAACTTAACGGTCATTTACGAATGTAAGGTAGACAGAAAAGTTACTTTGCAACATACTTTGCAAGCCGTTTTTTTCTGTTTACTCAAAACAGTAAAACATAGACAGGAAACGCTGTACGAACATGCGTATCATAAATAAGTTCAGATTTATAATAAATTTAGCTGAACAAATTTTGCCAAAGGATAGCACAGAATAATCAACAGTTCAGACAAGCGCAAAATATTACACTCAGGGATCATTAACGCTATTCTAAATAAATAATATCCTTTTAGAGGATCGATGTACGAAATCAGCATGTCGCGATCTATATACGCACAACTCGGTGCAATAAAACAACAGGCTAGATACGAGAACGATCCATGCATCCATTTACGGCGAATAACATAAACAACCCACGCCCGCACACCGCGAACATAAGATAGGGTTAAGCAATTAAACAGGCCAAGCGAGCCAAAAAAAGAAAAATTATATATTGGTAGTTTTGAATGAAATTAATTTAATATATCTTGCAAATAATTATGAATTTATCTTCCGAATGTGTTGTATTTGTATTTAAAGCGTAAACACATTGTCTTTGCAAGATAAATATTTCAGTGAGATTAATATATGAAAGGTCCCGTCATATTTCATACATTTTGTGTCTCCTCAAAATGAATATCTCCCGTGGTGAATAATCTCTCAGCTGCATATGCGATTTGAAAGCCCAAATATTCAAAGGTCTAGAATCTGTCGTATAATCTGCGAGAGAATTTCACTGCAATATTCAATAACAATTTGTTTTCAATACATTGTGAAAACTTATACAGCAATCTGCTACAGGCGTCCAGCGATACAAGAGCAATAGATCCTTGTTTCGAAGATTCACATGATGATGAATTCAAACAATCGTTATATCCTCGTAACTCCTGTTGTTGCAATATCCGATATAGAATCAATTTATATTTCTACACTGAGTTTTCATACCATCTAACAGTTGGTACTACGGTCAGCAACGTCTTCCTAGCTTCCTTAGCGTTCCATTCAGTAACAACTCCAGTACGGTGAATCAAACATCGATATATTTATTTGCGCTGCTCCAGGCCTGCCTGGCGAGAGCGCTTCCAGAGACCGTGTTCAAAGATCCGTTTTAATCCAAACCATATTCTAAACCATTGATTCAGTGTGTGCATATGTGTCTGAGTGTGCGTGTTTGTGTGCTTTCTATTCCGGCGCTGCTGGGCGGGCACATTGATAAACATGTTCATACACTACCCACCTCGGTCACCTATTCTAGCCGTCCTCCGCACGACCGATGTTTATTATAAAACTGTCCCAGGATTATACTGAGCAGCCGACGCACGGGCAGCTGAAACCCGTGCGCCTGACAGGGCGTAGTGCAACACTGTCATCATATCTGTTTAGCATGGACGCAGCCACTGCAAGCCCGGGCTACACACACACACCGCACGTCCCTCAGCTTTGCCAGTGCCGACAGCCTTTTTCAAATAACAAACATCCATGGGATGAGATGTGGCTGCGCATCCATTTTATCTGGCACCGGGTATATGGGGAACTGAGCTGAGTAGAGGGGGTTTTACAATTTCACTCGACAATTCTATCATTACTGCAAGTGCTCGGGGAGGCCGTGGTGTTCTGGGTGGGTTCACCAAAACACTCGTCCCTTCTGCCAACCCTGTTGCTGCACACATAATATCCGCCATCGAAACCATCCAAAACAATAATTTTGTGCAGGCGTGTGTATCGAGTTGCATGGGTTAAGTTAAACAACGGGGCGGGGGTGTTTTGAGGCACGAGGGAGGAGAGGGAAAACCTCGCATAAACAGTTACCAGGCTGGTGGGGGTTTTGGTTATCCCGTGACTGGATGTGAATCCGTTGAGCTTGCGTGTTGTGCGTCCAGCGGGAGACGAATAAAAATATTCCATTAGAACCTCCAATCCGGTAGAATGGATCCTGTTTTCGCCCATCACTGTACTTTACAGGCGTGTGGTCACACAGCCTGTAAACAGCGGGATTTTGGAAATGGAGCTGCATCCAGTGGTGGAAAAACAAGGTGGGTAGTGCCCTGCTGCTAAGTATCGTTCAGCAAAATGCGTTTGTAAAAACATATTTCCGAAGGAGTAGGACGATTGTTCGACTGCCCTTTCCGGCGGGGAAAAGTTACCGAAACTATGGTGTAAAATGTGCACCAACGGAGAGTAGTGTGCGTTGCTGTAATTTGAATAATAAAACGTTGTTGGTAAAATTATATTTCTCCGGTTTCAGTGCACCGAGAGTATGGTTACTCTATCTCCTAGGTAACTGTATGGATGCGATACCAGTGGAAGTATGCACAACACTTCCAGCAAAGTATGTAATTCAGCGTTTGCTAGCAATCCCGGCACACTCCGGCCTTACACTGAGACTGCTTCTTCGGTGAGGCCCTGCCGTCGAAGAACATTGTAGGCGTTCCACTCATTCTTTTCCACACAATTTTTGTGCCGCCCGTCGTGTTGTGCAGCAGAAATTCTAAACCCGGAAAGGGAAAGGTTTGAATCGCTGGGCATCGCTTCACCGGCGTTGGAATTGGTTGGTCACAGTGAAGCAGGTTATGTTTCATTTCAGCTTTTTGCTGGCTTCGGGTTTGGTCAGCCAGGGCGCACCACAGCAAAGCAGGTTTGAATGGGTGCAAAAGGTGAAATTTGTAGCTTCTGGGGTTTGGGTTGAGCCAGTTTTGCTACCACACTTTAAATATAAATATGGTTCAACCGCAGACATTTAGGTTAGCGGGGGAGGTGGTGGGGGGGTTGGAGGGTGGTGAAGGGAGGGAAAGGGGATCAGGCATTGATGGGGGAAAAGGTTTCGTTCCGGTTACACTCGCAACATTCCTTTCCAGGAACGGATAAACTAGTCGGCTGCTGCAAACCAAAGGGTGTGTAGCATAAAATCTGTGCAAAATTCGATTCCTGCTGGTCTTCTTTCCTTGTAACGGGGGTGGTGTGTGTGTGTGTGTGTGTGTGTGTGTGTGTGTGTGTGTGTGTGTGTGTGTGTGTGTGTGTGTGTGTGTGTGTGTGTGTGTGTGTGTTGGCGAGTCTTCGAACTAGTGAACTGGAAGGTTTATTTCTTTCGCGCTCAAGCGTAGAGAGAATCGATAGTAAATCTCATTGGTCCATCGTCGTATGGTTTCCTCTTATTTCCTTTATTGTAAGTTTTTTCCCGTCCTTTTCCGGTGTGAAATGGTTTCTGTGCGAACGTGGCTAGAACGCTTATGTGCTTTGTGTTTTGTAAATTTCTGAAATAGAAAACAACAAAAACAAGCACCGCTTTACAATGGAAAAGTAGCCACAAAATGGGAATGTCTAGTGTCGTGGTGGAAGCTTTTAACAAATAATATTGCTAACCGCAATTGCAATGGCTGAGCGCTGCTTTTGAAACCCGGGCTTTAGATTGCATTTTTCGGTTGGCAAAGGTTCGGTGGCTTAAGGTTGCTGAATTGGTGTGTTTTTATGACTGGGTAAAATCAGTGGGATGTGCCCAAGCTGCAGAAGTAATTTTCGATGTAGCCGAAATACAAGATTTGTACACTATTTTAGGTCTACAGGGAACATCAACAGTTTATCCACTCAAATTTGGTGTTAAATTAAGCAACAAAAATGTAGTATTAATAAAAGGGGGAAGACGTCCGATTTAAAACCCTTTCCATACGCTTCGGACGGCAACTTGACGTTGCGTAGCGTTTGGTGCAATTTAACAACACCAGCACCGTTTGCCATGGCAAACATAATCGCTCAACCTCCGAACTGTCTATCCGCATCTCGCTCGGCACCACCAAAGGCAGGGTGGTAAATTTGTTACCGTGGCCGCGGAAACATGATTTTCCACCGGTAAGGGTTGCGACACGCAACCAAGTGGACGGGACGAGAAGCGTCCCGGCCGAACGCGCTAGCGTACAAATTGAATTTATTCGCGAAATATAACTGGATTTATTACAAATGAATAAACCGCAGTTCAGATTTTGCCCGACACGGAGTGTGCCATTTTCTCTCGCTAGCTCGTTCTCTCTCGCTTGCTCCGTCGGCAAAGGTTGTTTGGTGCAAGCTGGAAGCAGCAAATCTGTGGTAGTTCGGTAAGCGCGGTAGCTTGTTCTATCCCCCACCGCAGCGTCGCTTGGTTTCCACCGATGCATTCAGCGTTGGCGGTGAATCTCACTTTCACTTGGCCAGCATCTGGGGAGGGTGGTCGGCGGAGTGGTTCGGCTGTTGCTTAGCGCGCCAAACCACGCCAGTGAGCTCGGTACAGCAATAACAAGTGCTTTCATTTCTCGTGATGCCGAACACTCTGTTTTTAACTATCCTGTTTCTAAGCTTCCTGCATAAAACAGCCCGGATGCGCGTGCCGGCCCTTCCCGTGCTTGCGCGCCCAACGTGCACACACAGTGAGTGTCGAGTTTTGTGATACTTGTTTAATTTTCATAGGTACATGACAGTACACAAAAGTGCATAAACGAGTTGAGTCACCCAAGTGTATGAGGAAGTTTCCAAAAAGCTCAAATATTCGTATAAATTTTGCATTCAATGCATATGATAGTCTGATAAATAGCGCCGATATCCTGTTGTCTTAAAGTGAAATTGTTTTATAATTTATAATTTATTTACATAAACCTCCTGTGCATTTCATTATTCAAACACTTTTAACACTAGGTTTACGAGCCTCTCTCATATATCTATCTCTACGGACACCCGTCAATTTGATGGGTGAATAAAAATACGTATTTATGTTGGTTTAAATCATGAAAAAACCTATTTTATCAAAATCATTAAACGTTTAACATGTGTTGGTCTCGATAAAATATTCTGCACAATGCTAATTTTTTGCAATAGTTATTTAGATCATTTATCAAGATGTTTTATATGATAATATTTGGTTTATCGTTCTCTTTCATTCCGATATTACATTTTATTGAAAAATATTACAACTTAATCACAACGTTCTGCACCACATATGTATCTGAAAATCTATGAAAGTTGTAAAAAAAGCTTGTGCTACCAACTGATAGTTTGATGTAATGAATTAACGAAAAGTAAAAATCAAGATTTAACAAAGGGTATTTTTAGTATTTCACTTGAAAGTTTAGATTCCGTCAGATTGACGGGTTCCGTAAACCTAGTGTGAACTATAACTCATGATAATTATTCATTTGTAATGTAATAACTGAATGTAATATCTTGCAATGAGTGTCGTAGAAAGTAAGCTGATTAATAGAAAACCGTAAAATATAACAATTTCCTTTACTCTGATCTGTCGGAAAGCTGTTTGACAAAAATTGGTCTCCGTTTAAGTCAGCAATGTAAATGTTTGCTAAAACCTTCGTTCAGTTGGAAATGTCAATCAAGAGGCAAATCGAGGTGTCAAACATACATCATAATACCAAATGTGGGTTGATGACACTTTTTCTTTTGCAATCAAGTCACACAATTGCCCTTTAAATGTTACAAATTTTACTCTTATTCAGGACGATACACATGTGAGCTATGTTTTTCAACCGTACTGTATGCCATCATACGGCAAAAGGATGATATTTAATGTGTGCGCGTGGTTTCTGAGGTTATCGGGCAAAATAATGAGAATTACCACAAGGCATCGAAATACACCTTCCTCATCCAAACACACTCACGTTGGTGCATGGAAACATAAACATATACAAAACACACACACATGCGCGCGTGGGGCTCAAAACACGATGGCATACAAATCCGATTGCATTCACAAACACCAAATTTGAGCCTTGGTCCAGGCAGCACATGACAGCAACAGATCGTCATCTCGGCATGCGGCTTGCCTCGATGCTTCGAGGGGCCCAACCGGAAGCGTTCTCTCTTTCGAACTAGTGCTATCTGCATATGTGTGTATGTTTGCTTGTGTGTGTGTGTGTGTGTGTGTGTGTGTGTGTGTGTGTGTGTGTGTGTGTGTGTGTGTGTGTGTGTGTGTGTGTGTGTGTGTGAAATGGAAGGGAGCTTCTGTGTATCAAGCGCGCTTGATTGTTTCTTGTCGTACAGCACTTTGGGCCGCGTGTACTCAGTGCCGTTCGGTTTGAATTTTCAGCGATAGAGAGAGAAACTCTAATTAGCTTCCATTCGCGGGGTTTTCCGATGGGGGTAGAACCATGGTAACAAGGTTAATGATGTTTTCACTGTGTCACGGCAGTAGGCACTGCTGCACTACACTACTGTACACTGTACGCTCATCATAACTGTTTTATCTTAATTCCCCCGTTGCGATGAGACGGGGAAGTTCGTTTATTGCTGTCACATGTCAAACGGAACGCCCGCCAGTCGTGATTAACTTCTGTTTGATTTCATCGAAAAATTAGCATAGAGCTTTTGCGCACGAGAGCACGTGTATCATGGGAAAGGTTGAAGCAGTCCAGATTTGTTGTAGGAAAACAAGCAAAAGAAAATTAATGCTTTTTAGTATGGTTTTGCACAAAATCATCGTGATTGAACAGATATATTTTGGTTTAATATAGATTTTATCTAACAATTGTTGCACCGCATTTTCATTTCCACTTTTCAATCAAGCGTACTGTAGCACTTTCCACTTCAAACCTCCGAGCGCAATAAAATGTCCAAGTGCTTGTCCAACCGGAACCCATTTTGCGCCCCTGCTCGTGCGCAAAGTTCGCAATAAAAGGGAGAGCTGCTTGATTGCGGCCTTGCGGTTTTCACTTAATTAGTCTAATGATACAAAATTGCAAAATTACGTAGGGTACCGCGATTCGATGCACAAATTTCGGTTTCATCCGCTTCCTGTGGTAGGGACTGCTGCGTGTCCGTGTTTGTGTGCGGGGTGAATTCCACGTATTCGTTATTGGTTTTGCTGTGGTGTGATTGGAGAGGTTTTGATTTTTTTCCTCCGACAGTTTTCCGGTAAGCAAATTCAATTTCAAAAACTACACCCCGCACGTACGTGTTGCTGTGCTTTACTAGCGCAAAAGTAAATTAGTGGCTTATGGGGAGTGAAAATAAAAGGAGGCGAGAGGTGAGGGGACGATACTCCAACGAATAGTTTAATGCAAATGTTAATGATAAACTGGCCTTTAATAGAGCCGGCATGGCATGTGTGCGTGTGTGCGGTTAGGAGTTTGAATGAAAATCAATGGTTTGGTGTAATTGAATTGCTATGCTTTCGAACCTTTATTTTTAACAGATGGCCAACCAAAAGGGGAGGCTGAGTGAAGGCTAAACCCATGCCTAAAAACATACACTGACCTTTAAAAGGGGTTGTGCGTTTTTTTGTTATGTGCATGTTTTGATTGGAAACAAATTAGTTTCCTACCACAGCTGAGCCGTGTGCTAGGAGGGAATGGTTTAATTTGCTTTTATCTTCGGTAGTTAATGAAGTAGCAATATGTTCCGTTTTAAAATTGATTGGACAGTGACGAGTGAATTGCAAACGGCTGAAATGTTACACGGAAGGATTTAATGGTTTGATGGATAGAGGAAAGCATTAACGGGGCAACATTGATTAACAAACTATCAGATTAGTGCAGATGATTCACAGGAATTGAGTTCGTTCTCTGTGCCTGGGGAGCTTTAGTTGAAGTGTGTTTTATAGTATGAAGTTATGAGTTCCGAATATGCTCTCATACTATGTTTTTATTGTTAAAAGTGTAAAATGTGTCATTTAATAACGACTAATTGCATATAAATATATTTTGATTTATTCAGTATGCAAGTTATGCATTTGTTTCTTTTTGTGTAATATTCTGAAACTTATAATAACAAATTGTTCTGTAAAAGCATCTACTACGCATCTTTAGAAAGCAATAGTTTGTAGTTTAAGCATAATTTTATAAATTTGCTATTTAGATGTTTTGATCCCATCGTTAGTGAGTTATATTTCATCTGCTCAAAATTATTGATGCGTTTAAATATGCCAGCGCAGCCAGCCATTAAAATGAAAGTTATTGAATAGCTTTCTGCCAAATAAAAGCGTATCCCTTTCGGGTTATGGATACTAATCCCTACAAATAGCAATCGTTTGTCCGTCCTCAATTTAGCTTTCTAGGAAATAATTGGTAGAGCAGCAGTAGCGCAAACAACCCTTCACTGCCGTCATAAAACCAATGACCCGTGATTAAAAAGAGCTCTCGCTGCAGGGCGAATGTAAACACGCTGGAACGGAGCTCTCGAAGAGAGCTAATTACTGGATCACTCGTCCATCACAAACATCAGCTCAGCTAGCGACGCGCTTGAACTGGAAGAAATGGGGCAATAGTGCAGGGCAGGGGTGAAAAAGCATCCTGTCCAGTGATCCAACCGGTTCGTTTGAAAAGACATAATTTCCTTTCACCGTCGTTGGCTGTTGCGATGATTTACCGCGCAGTGGTGGTGGTTTTGTGTGCTTGGTTTTGTGTGTGTGTGTGTGTGTGTGTGTGTGTGTGTGTGTGTGTGTGTGTGTGTGTGTGTGTGTGTGTGTGTGTGTGTGTGTGTGTGTGTGTGTTTGTGTGTTTTTGTTGCCTCTTTGCCTTCTTCAGCAAGTGAACAGACGGACAGGGGTCGTGTCAGTTTGATTGTGTACTGTTTGTCTGTTTGTTAAGCTATGAAGGGAATTCACAGGAGTCGCAGTGATGAGGATGGAGTGTCCTGCAGGGATAGACTCTACTTCTACAAGCGTCTGTTCAGATTCCGTGCCTCGCCTCGGACAAATAAGGCAACCGAATGGCGTGGGGAAAGGTTTTGAATAAATAAGAAAATTCGTGTATTAGACGAAAACAGCGATTTGAATTCTGATTATGCGCCTTTCTTTGGAAACGTCCGCTCAAATAGAACGTTGCAGTTGCGTAAGCGTGTACTACTGTACACAGCTACCAGCGCAGAAGGTGTTTGCTCATTGTTGTTGTTGAGTTGCTGCCGCCATTCCAGTTTCTTCACCACGACAACCGCTTAGACGCGGGAGATGTGTTCCGATGGTTTTGGAGTCCTGGTACACGCGAGGACGAGCAAAATGTAAATTTCACCGGTCACATTCAACAGCTCGAACGTGATGCTTCCCGTTGAACGCGCAACGAGCAATTTGTATGAGGCCACAACAGATACACACACACAGCAAAGAAAAGGCAAAGAAACCGTTGCCCGTTCATTTGCTTGCAGATGTAGAACATGCTCGCGACAACCATTCAGACGTATGAATTGAACGCGGGCTCTTCCATGCTCGGTGTTGTTGCGGCGAAACGCGCAACACCTGCCAACTTATGAAGAAGAGAGAGCGAGAGATAGAGTTTGTGGCTGGAGTAGCACAAAACAAGACAGAGGAGCATTACAAAAAGGAATGCTTTCTTCGTTTGCGACGGTTGACGGTTGAGGGAAACGACGTGTAGCTCGACTTCAATTTAGACAGTGTAGTACACTGACGCGAAACAAGCTATTCGTCAGCTGAAAAAACTCTCCCTGGATATGCAATTGGAATCATTTTGGAGTTTGCAACCACTGTTCCATCACACACACATACACACACACATTGAAGCAAGCCGGTTGCAAATGTTGATTGTCTGGTAAGAAGTTTGACCCTGTCGTGAAGCAAAGTTCCCCATTCAATTCCCGTTTCGATAAAACGGCTGGCAGGCGAGTGTTGGGGACAAACATTTACCAACCGTTTGTTTGCTGGAAGCGCAAAGGTAAAGGGTGCTATTTTTGGTCGCATGCTCAAAAACACCTTCCCACTGGTGTTGTTTGTACGGTGCTTTGGGGGTAAACCAGTTTGGTTGTTTCCCCTGCCGGGGGGAGACCGGTTAACGCAACTGACGCACCAACGGAGAGCAACGTTTTTGGAACCACCGTTCGACGGAGCCACATTTTGAAGGGGCTAGAGGGATTGTAGTGATCGTTGAGCTTATCGTACGCGCAATGCGTACCCGATGACGCAACTCATGTTTTTTTTTTGGTTCAGTACGACGCGGCATTGTTGAAGGAGCGTAAATCTTGCTTTGAGGAAAAACCCCGACCAAAAGCAATGGTACTCTCCTCACTTTTGGGGCAAGCGTAAAGCTCACTTTTCGTGTAATATGCTGTATGGGTGATGGTGCCGTAGATTTGGCCTGTTTGTGATTATCAACAAGAAAGCAGCAAAAAAGAAAAAAAAAACAAGACTGTTACAAAAAGAAGGATGGCAAACATTTGCCGCCAAGCAAGGGAAAAAAGTTTCATGCTTCTCTGTGCTACACTTTACCCAGGTGGGGAAGGTAACGGGTTGAAAAGGGCATAAATATGATTGAATGCTTTTTTTCCTGCGGAAGTGTTTGCGCTCATAAATCGATCGCAGAACGGGCGGATTGTTGACTGGCAGAGAAAAGGCGGGAGGAGGGAGTAAAACTAATTCCAATCTGTACAAGGTGAGAAAGATTGGAAAATAACCGATAGCAGGGCGTTATAATTTATCCTTCGGTTTTTCGTTTTTCGTGCTGCTGGTACCTCGGAAAAGCGAGAAAGTTTGTGGCTTGTTTTTTCTTCTTCTCTCGGCTGCTCTTCACACCGTTGACAGACGGAAGCTAAGAGAACAGATTGCTGTTGGAATTTGTAGCGTACGGGTTCAATAAGAATGGGAAAGAATAGGAAGGGATTGAGGTTTGGCAAACGGAGATTTGTTTATCCATTGCCATTGAATTGGAGTATTGGACTTAGCGAAGTTGGGAAGGTATTTGTTGGTTTAGGCAACAGTTTACGGGATGATGTTAGAGGCAAAATTAGGGCCGTGAAGGATATGTTTAGGATGGATCATAACATATCAGTCAATTTTGTACGGATGATTCTGATGAACTCTGTGTGATATTATTATGTTATTCTGTGTTATATAAAGTAAATTCATTGATTTTACTTCATTTACCCTTAAAACTCAGTAAAAAATATAAAAATCCTTATCAAAATACTCACAATCGCATTTTAGAATCATTTAATTAAAAATAATAAAGATTTAGAAAATATTGTTAAAATATAATTAATTTTCTTCTAAAACAAACCTAAAACAATATTCTTTGGATTGATTAAAAACGCCCCTTCTTTCTTCAGTGATAGAAAATTAAATTAATTCGCATAAAATGTGTTAGTTTGATTTGTGTTAGTTTTGATTAGTACTTGAAATGAAAATGTTAAAATTCAACTTTTGAGATTTAATATGATGTAAGTGAATAGTTTTGACTAAATGCAATTCCAACTCGCTGTAAGCTTTTTTCTTCCAACCCAACAGTATTGAAGAAGCTCAATATGTACTAGCGCACACCCGTGTTGGAAGTCCATTTTTAACATAACAAAAGTCCCACAAACATCACGCATGGCAAATGACATTCAAAGAATTTCCAAAGTTGTGCCAAATGTATTTCTACTTCTACGAAAAGCGCGATCTTCGCCCGGCGTTCCGTTCCGTGACAGCGTGAAGCATTATGCGGCCGCTTTGGCACGTCCACGTCACGCATGGAAGCGTCGCACGCTCCCGGGAACGCAAACCGACGTGATGGGATAAAATTTTGGGATCACATTTTTATCACCTACCACCGGACCGAAAAGAACGGGTCGTGGCTGTTCAAATACGCATCGTAATTGGAAGGAATGGCAAACATCGCTCCACTATCAGGTGAAAGGAGGGAATTCAAAAAAAAGAAAGAAAAAAGACCACAGACACACTGTGTTTGAAAGCAAGTTGACAGCGGCCACCTGATACTGGCACACATTATTCCAATCAGTTTTACGACGACATTTACAGCCCACATTTTGCGGTGGCTGCAAACGCACGCGAGCACAAAAAGAAAGGCGAGCGAAAAATCATAATCATGATTATCTTTCTATTATCCCGGTTCGTTTCGCTTGCGTCAAGCCTGGCGCACCTTCGCTGCACGGTTATTCCGTGCTATCCGCTGAGGGCTCGGTCCCGGTGCGCCCGGACTGTCATAATTAGTTTGGTCAAGAAAGCTCAGATTCCATTTCCGCTAGCACCCAGCAGCACGGTGGCGGACCGATGTTCGCAGCCGTTCCAGTGTCCGCTGCGCCAAGGTGGGAAGCCGGTGGGATTAGGGACAAATAACGTGATGAGCTTTTGCGTTCGGTGTGTGCGGCGTGTGTGTGTGTGTCAGACCGTTAAAATGTGTCCTCTCCACAATCCAATATCCTGGGATCCACGATCCATTCCAATCAACTGGAAAGCGCAGAAATCCATGGTGGGAGTTTCCAAGTTTCTGTTTTTTTTTTTGCACCCTTCGAATAAGGATTGCGGATTTTCGAATGCCGTGCGGGAATGGTGGATTATGATCGGGTCAGGTTATTGGAAAGGAATGTTCACACCGCGGCTATTGGCAGCTCAGAAGGGCATTCGGGGCGAACGGTTAAGCACGTATCATTCGGTGCTGCATTACGAGGTAGCACGAGGGCGGCTGGGCTTTTGCGGCTGGCGATGGAGTGGAGTAGTGGGGCAAGATTCGATTAAAGGTTAATGGTTCATGAGAAATGCGTTTGTGTGGGATGCTGTGAACAATTTCCAATCGTAAGCAGAACTATTTGCTGATAGGGTAAAGGAAATATGGTTACAATATGATTCGGGTCATATTAATTGAATTGAGATGTTTAATAAACTAAAGTGGTTTCCAGGACAGTTTCTAAATACAACCATTTTTATGAAAGTCATACTTAATTTTGAAAATGAATAATTGTTCATGTTGCTAGGTTTAATTGTCGATTGCCAATAAATTGCTTTTTTCCAAATAAGTATAAAACTTCGATGATCGTTAACATTTTTTCTTAAATACCGTTTTGATTCAAATTACGGACAGCTTCATACTCCGGACACTTATTATGTTTTTATTGAATTTCTCATCATCCAGTCCCTGGCCATACGGCTTCTTAATTTAACATAATTGCTACGATGCACAAGAATTAACTTAAAATATGTTTGACCTCTAGTAGCCCTTGATGGCACGGTAAATAATATATTTCCTGTCGGTTTGTGAATTAACGGAGGCAGGCATTGTTTGCAGTTTTGATAAACACCGATGCCAATGTAATTTCTCCTTCCACCCACGAGAACACCGGCACTCAAAGTTGTAGGATCGGGCCAAACAATGGGGAATCAACGTAAAATGTAACAGCGTGGATCCCTTGAGTTAGCAATCATTGGCAAATTATCTTTAATACAAAGACAGATTTCACAAATATCATTATTACAACAAAAAAAATATTCATTTGTATCATTTGTAATTTTCAATTCCAATCTTAAAATAAAAACGGATCATGGGCTAATACGTAGAAGATTTTGCTTGAGACATTCTATCAGCTTTGTCAAGGTATTTTATCAAGATCAGTCAAAAAAGTTGTAATTTCCTAGACTTGGAAATACATAAATACGTGTTTCTTACATATCAACACATTCAGCCGCGAATGAATGAAGACTACCAAAGCTTCTAATGAGTTCTATCATGGCGGGCTTACCCATGGCTAAGGTAACATAAATTCTGCCGAGATGAAAGTGTTGGCCAATCATTGATGCCTAGCAATAGGCATCGTCGCTATTCGCTCCATTGTTCCAATTTGATAGCAAATTATTTCCATAACTTCTCACCGGCTCACCGATGCCAACTCCACTCCCACCCAAAGACGAATGTATTCTAATTAACCCACAATCGAGCATAAAACAATATCCAATTGTTGTACATACTCCACCGTTGGCCGCGAAGTGATGGAGTGCGCTAGCATTATTTAATTAAACAATTAATTGACGGCAATAAAAAAGGCCCACGCTCCGCTGGGACCGAAATGCGATCGCAGCCATCGCTCCCAACGGGTGCGTGAAAGTGAATGAAAAATCGAACTCAATTTTGATACGTTCCATCAAGCCCCGGACAGGCTGACAGGCTCTGTCCCACGGAAAACGGGGTAAGACCAGCAATTGGAAAGGCACGGACATTGTGCTTCATCATCGACCGGCCACAATGCGCATCTCAGTTCCGTCCCCGGAGGATCACCCCCCGCTGCATCAATAATAAATCGTCATCTAATTAGGTGTTAATTCCGCAGCCAGGAATTATTTAACGTCGCTCACTAACCAAGGAAACAAGAGTCGGGTATAGCCATTGTGCCATCGCGGAACCACCGCATTCCACCTTTAATGGTGTATCGTCAAATTTGCTTGTTGGCAGAAAAGGAGCTCCCCCTTTTGGCTACCATCGGAGCATGTTTACCCATCTGTTTCCGAACGGCGCAACTCCGGTAGGCAGACCAAGAAGGCCCCGGGGCCAATAAAACGGTGTGCGCGGGTGCGCGGGCAATAAAGCGAAATAAAAGATGGTCAGAAATCCGTAAAATTTTAAGAGCGCTCGTGCCTTGGCGCTTGGCGAGAAAGCTCTATTGAGACACAAATTTTGGCTCCAGTGCCAACGGTGTGTGTCGCTAGCAACTAAGGAGAAATGGTTTCCGTCTTGTGGAGGAACAAAAAAAAAAAGACAACAAAAAGAAAGCCTCTCCAGCAAGACGGTGCGCTGCAAAGAAGGAACATGGGCAGCAGGCTTTTTGGACGAAAATTGAATTTAATAATAAAGAAATTGCACACAAGCCGGGCACACGAAATCTTGTGGGAAGTGGCCCATCGGATTACAACTTCATCTCGCTCGCTCGCTCGCTCTCTCTCTCTCTCTCTCTCTCTCTCTCTCTCTCTCTCTCGCGCGTGTGGCAGTGGAGTGGTGAATTTAATTGAGTTTCGCTGTTCCGGGTGGTTGTTTCTTTTTCCGTTTTCCCCCCCTTTTTCGTGTCCTAGTGGGTCTGTCTTGTGCGAGTAGAGACTCGTTCAGAAGGTCGGTACGAACTGACGGTATCTGGACGGGATTTTGTGTGTGTTTGTGTGGGGATGCTATCTCTATTGGTTTATTCGCACGATCAAACCTCATCCCATTGATGTGGTTCGTGGGGCTATCGTCAACAGCTGGAAGACAGGTGAGAAACGTGGGACTTTTTTGGGGCATTTCCGCTCAGCATCTGGTACTAGGTGAATGAATACAGCAGGAGCAAAACAGATTCAAACGAGCAGATGAGTTTTGAGTGGGTTTTTCGTTGTTTTCTTTTCAGCAACACCAGGACGCATCGTTATGACCGTCGGAAATGGCGCTGATTCCAGATGCCAATCGGGAATGGATCAGCATCGCTTCCCGGTTGGTTGTTTTTTGTTTCACATACCGGAGTGGTGGACTTTTTTCATGCATTTTTACTGACCCTATCGAATTGCTGACGCTTCACCGGAGTCGTCATGGTGATAAAATGAGAGGCGGGATGATTTCCGCAGTTTTTTTTTATTACGGGCAGTACTGTTTTGTTGCGCGGTAGGATATTCCGATTACGTAGATTTTTTATCTTCTCTCTTGTTCTCTCTCTCCCTCTCTCTCTCTCTTCCTTTTTCCCTTGAGTACTCCTCACTTCGTGCTCACAAAGCCATTCAATCAGCGCCGCAGGCTCATCGACACTAGGCACATTCATTTTTAAAGAAGTGATTTAATCATGCAACTGCAAGAAGGTCTGTAGAACGATTGGCTCCAGCGCGATGGCTGCTGTGAGAAACGTGAGCAAATGGTTATGTTTCGGGTTTTGATCCGTCTCCCACTTTTTTTACGTCGTAGTTTGCACCATGGCTGCTGTTGAACGGTGAAAGATGAAATGTTTCACCGTTGCGAATTGTTGGTCTTCGATGGCCGGTGTACGCAAGATTGGGAAACATTTGCGGCGGTGAACGCACGGACGATTACACTTCGTTGTGTTTGAATGATACATAATTGAGGCTTAATCAAGTTGCAGAAAATAAACCAATTGTTAGCCGTTTGGAATGATGATGCGTTTTAAGCGTTGGTCCATCGACATTAACTGTCTTGCGAAAGTGATATGTTTCATGTTGCTTGCTAGAGAGTTGATTTGAGGCAGCTTGCGATTGCAAATTTTAAATCATGATTCTATTTACTTCAATATAAATTCGAGTATGAAGTTTTATTCATCAAACTGTATGCTATTCGAAATAAAACATTTGATGAACATTGTGTGTAGGATTTAACCCTAAACACATACATTTGTTAAACCGTGGAGCCATCGGGCTTTCTTAAGCTGAGAAAACTGTCTCAAGCACTCAAAACTTGTTCTCAGACGCGGGCCCGGTGCCGTCGGTAGTTTTTCTCACTGTTAGAAAATGATATAGCTACTTAAGCTTTATTTGGTGCTTCAAATAGAAAATAAGTGATTATTCGCATGTATTATAAACCGTTTTCGGTTATAAACATTCACAACATCTTCCAACGTAATTACCGATAAACAGATAGCACAATTGCTCATATTTCAAAAGATTTTCTAACCGAATTTGAGCCTCTTCTACAAACTTTGAAAACGTAGGTCTTTTGAATGCAATCATGAGTGCCTGAGAAAATGAGCGTTGAGAAACCCCATTAGTCTTTGTAAAATTTAATCCTTTATTAATGAAAACGGATTGTTATGAATAAATGGTTTGATTGAATCGAGATTGATTCATTCGTTGGTTGTACAAGTCATACATAAATCATATTCAACAGGAATATAACCTTAAATACTCAAAAAGGAGAAGATTATTAATTTTTTTGGCTTTTTTACTGTACCTCATCATAATAATGCAACCTATTATAGGGTTTGCCAAAGTTTTTTAGTAGGTACCTGATTTTTTTTTTTTGGTTTTTTGCCCATATTTTTTGGTGCAAATTCACGAATTTTTTAATGTGTTTACAAGATTTTTTGTTTTAAAGGTATTGATGTCTAATGGGACGGTACCAATAAATCGTGGGAATGAATCAAACATTGATGGGAAACGAAGAGTAAATCGTGAGACGAGCCCAAAAAATTACGAGAACCAACCAATAAATCGTGGGGAACCCAATATTCCATGGTATTGTCCATGGTGTATGTATTCCAGACATACATATGTTGCTTTGTCTTGAACAGAAAATCTAGGTCTTATTTTATTAAAAGAAGCTAGCTCCACATATTTTTAGTGTTTAATTTTAGTTACCTTATTCTGCTTACTCTTGTGCGACTTTATTAAGCTTTATAAAGCTCATATCATCATCATCGTTATGCAAACAGAGACGTTCTCGTGCAGCCACGGGAAAGCCTTTTAAACTTGCGCAACGAATGAGACACCTTCCGGTCGTAAATATTACTCCATGTTTTGTTCCCACCTACCCTGCGATAGATGGTTAAAATATTTCCCAAAGTAACGCCAACCATTACCACGAAACGTTACAGCGCTTACCTCATGCGTACAAAGCCATGAAGAGAGTGAAATTACGTCACCAGCGTTGCCACAGCCGGGTTTAGTTATCGAAATGTGAAGCATACTGCAAGTTAGTCCCCATCACAGGGGAGGGTGAGAAGAAAATTGGAAGAAAGTGTGGAGCATTCAGGCAAAAGTTTTACGCTCCACTTTAACCCCCTTACTTGCACACTAACGTGTCAAGTCAGTCGAGTAGCAGGTGAAGCGAAATAATGAAAGCTTCGGACCGAAATCCGGCGAGACTAGCAGACTTCAGGTTGAGACTGATGGATATAGAGAAGGTTCTGCTGTCTCAAAGCGCTTTGCGAGTAAGCTCACCGCCATCCCACCCACCTTTATGAGGCAACCAGGGCTAACCTTACCTTACAGCTTGCTCATGTGCGGGTGGCAAACCTTTTTCCTTGTCTATTCTCTTATTTTCCACGAAAAGCTGCTTGTTGCCTTCCGACTGCTTCGAGCAAAAACACAAAAGAGCTAGGTTAAAATGGCAAATACCGAAGTGTAATGGTCCACATGTTTTTCTTGGCAGGGTTTTCTCCCCCGAGGTAGTTGTGCTTTTTTGTCACTCTCTTTCTCTTCCCGCTACAGTCTCCTTCATAACCGTCCATCCGTTCATTTTTTGTTTTGTGTGAATTTATGCACCACGTGTGCGACACTCTCAGGTGACTTTAGCCCATGGTGGTTTATTCTTGGAGCTGTAGAGCTATCGGAACCCATTGACAATATCAACGTCAACGTGTCAGCGTTTCTACGTCGGTGTCGGTGTACGAGGCTTGTGCGTTTGCCGATGAAAAGTTGCACAAAGCGACGCATTTTGTTGTGCAGTAAGTAACGAGAATAGCTTTGCACACTTGTGGGATTGTGACGCAAGCGAGCAGTGAATCAATCTCGTAATACGTTCACTCTGGCGTTTGATGTAACGTTTGATGATATTTTTACAGGCTAAAGCAATGTGGGTAGGAATGGTTTATGTTTTAACACAGTTTTATAAAAAAAATTAAACTTTAAAGCTATTTTAAACGACTACGGTTCCAAAAAACCACCTCCGTTTGCGTATCACTGTGCAGGTAAAGACGGTGCCGAAAGTGTTTGAAATCCCCTTCCTTTGCCCCCCTCTCCCCCAAAAAAAGCACAAGAAGCAAACGCAACAGCCAACCAGCTCCTGCCATCCTTTGTGTGTGTGTGCTGAAACTAATGACAAAATAAAATTTTCTAAATTATGAATTGTTGGGACCACGGGCTGTGAAGCAACGGGTTGTGCACGCGCGCGTAAGCTACGTTTCTTGGCGTTATTTTTATTATTTTTTTTTGCTTCTTCAGATCTAAAAACTTCACGTTATATTAGCGTCATGGGTCTTAGTTCTTGTTGTTGAAAAAAAAAGGCGCACCAGGTGGGGCAGGAGTTTGTGCGTTTCTCAGACGCTCGGAAAAATATGGCACCACACCAGGTACGGCATATCGGTTGGGCAAGGGGATTATTTTGTGCTTTTTTTTCGTTCCTCTTTTCGCTTCCTCGCATGCCCTCGGTGCGGAGGCACGCCGAATGCCACCGATGTGCAATGGTGGGGTAGTGTAAAATAATGTTTGCAAACGGAACCTGGGAGGGGTGGGTTGCCGCTAAGTTTTGCCAAAGCGGATGGATGTTGGGGTCGTTGTTTTCTACTTAAGCAAAAACAGAAAAAAGCCCTCCGAACAATTTTCTTCCATTTGTTTTGTGTTGCAGTTTATTTTAACCCCTTTTCTTGCAGCACCACAGTTAAACAAAAGGCGCGTATGTGTGAGTTTGATTTCTTTTTGTAACCGTACGCTCATTCCCGTACGGTTGTAGAGTAATGCTGGCACCGCATCACATCGCTAGTGGCATTAAGCATAACCAAAACTGGTGTAGAACGAAGAAAAAAGTGCGATTTTGCTGTGCTTTTTTTTGCTACCGGGTGGGAATGATCGTTAGAGCAGCACTGGGTTGGTGATGTGTACGCTTTGTACGCTGTTATGTTCAGCAGCGGGTAGCAGCAAGCATACCTGAAGCTAAATTATACGGTAAAAGGTGAAGGCACAAGCAGAAAAACACACACACATACACACAAATCGCTACTTGAATCAAGTAAAAACGATTTTACTCCCTTCAACGACAGCCGGGGCTATGGGGTGGAGGATATTTTTATCCCCATTTATGCTGGGAGGAAAAGGGCGACCCAGGAGGAGTTTTTGCTTCTACCATTCCGGCCACTCCGCTCAGAAAAGGCGACGAAGCCCGTTAAAAGGCTTAAGATTTTTGCTGGATGATTATTTCCACTGCACAGCCGGTTACGCATGGTGCTATGTGTGTGTGTGTGTGCAGAGCCTTTTTGTTTTTCGCGCAGTGAGTGCAATATTTTCACCATTTGTACGAACCGTAACCCAGCACCCGAGCAACAGCCGAGTAGTGGTGTGAGAACAATTGTTTTTTTTTTGTTTCGGCTGGAGGACATCTTTTTGTTTTGTTTGGTGTTGATCCTTCTCCCTGCCGCTTTTGGATCGGGTCGGTACAACTGTCGTCATAATTTTACCGCCAGGCGTCGGCTCCCGTACCGCCCTGAAGAGGGTTGGATTGTACAAAGCTTAATCGCATTCGCCTCGGTTCTGATGAGATGGAGGGGCGGGAGGGATTTGCAAGAGTTTAAGAAATAGGTTACAATATGTTACCTGGTGTTGAGTAGGGTTTTAAATAATTTTGCTCCTGTTCGAGATGTAGCGTGGCAATGGGGAGGGGGGGGGGGAGGAAACGGTGTGACTAGTCAGGTGATGCCAGTGGTGTTTTGTATTTCTGTGGAATGAAGGGGAAGCAGATTCTGTCGATGTTAATCCCGCATTTCGCTACATTTATTCTGTTCGCAATATCGCAAGAACGCTGCTGCTAACAACTGCTTGGATGGTTAGATGAGTTGTTAGGTGATATTATTAAGCTTTTTTCACTCAAAATTTGAATCAGAATTAACAAACATTTTCACCTTTAACCATCATGGTAATAAGAACTCTTGTATTTTTTTCTTCTTGAACTGGTTATTCATTTTTATTTTTAATCTCAAATATTATTAGTAGTTTCTCAATTGTGAATTGCGAGAGGTGAATGCTAAAAAGCCTCGTAAAAAAATAAAACAAATAACAACAACAACTCAAAATTTGAAACGTTTATTAATTTTAAGTTAAAAATTAAACTAAACATAACCATTAAATTAAGCCGGTCTCATGGTACAGTCGTCAACTCGTACGACTTAAGCACATGCCCGTCATAGGTTCAAACCCTAACTAGACCATGCCCCCATACGTAGGACTGACTATCCTGCTATGGGGGGTAATCCAAAAGTCACTGAAACCCAACCCCACAAGTGGGACAGGCAGGCCTTGACCGACAACGGTTGTAGAGCCAAAAGAAACAAAAATCATTAAATTGCATCAATGTCATAAAAATATCAGACTGAAACCAAATCCTTGTCAGCGTCACGCACTCAATTGTAATAATCAGAGATGATGCTCAAACGGTTGGTGAGACCAATGCATGCTTGTAACATTTTATCCAGCAACGCTTGGCCAGTCACTTTGTCATGACATTTTTTTACTGTGTTCTGTTCTGCAAAATGTCACTGACATAGTCACGACAAATTTTGACTGAAACAAAATCATGTCAGCGTCACGAGCTCTATTGTGATGATCAGAAATGAGACCCAAACAGTTGGTGCGACCTTCACGTGCTTGGTGGGATTATGTGCAACCAACTCTTGGTCAGTCACTTGTTCGCAGACATTATCTGTCGGTGATCATCACGATAGTCATATGCGTTGTGTGCGAGTGGTCCCATGTAACAAAGTTATTAACAAAAGTGGCATTTGACAGCAGCGTAGACAGTCAGAAAAAGTCATGATTATGTTTGCATGTCATGGTTGTTTGCAGTAATGACTCAAACATATCACGTTCGGCACTTTCATTGAGTATCAGCAATGAACATCAAGCTGCCACGGATACGTTTAATGTTTTTAGTGGTAATCGTATCATGATGCTCATGAAATTTGGCAGCACATGCTGGAAGTAAGCTCTTCCTGCTACGGTGCTTGGAAGTACTCATTTAAAGAATACAAAACAAGAACGTCCAAACGTTATACGTCTTAAGACATTCAACAATAACTGAAAACGTCTTACAAACACACAGGAAAACGATCACTTCTTACATAAACTGCGGTACGCTCAATCTAAGACGTGATTGCGTTGTAAATCGTAAACAACCCCTTGAGCGAACGGGCTTTAAAATGTCAGTCCAAGTAGCACAGTCAGCAACTTAATTGACACCATTGCACATACACATCCCTATTCCATGACGAGTTGCTGTCATACCCCTTCCCCTGCTGTCCCTTCCCCCGTTACCAGAAAATGCAGAATTTATGCAAAAGTTGCAGCCGGTAAACTACAAATAACAATTGCCAGCAGCGGTGGCAATAAATTGCAGCGATTACCATTCCAGCAGTTCGTTTTCGATGTGTCACGAGCGATGTTGTCAATGTCGTGCCGTGGCTAGCAAACCCGTTGGCAGAGACAAACTATCCAGACCAGCTACCGGGGTGGCACATTCGCGCCTTGCAAGCGTACAAGCGTTGTGCGACAGTGGCTCCGGAAATCCCGCACCTTCCCTCTAGTCGTTTATTTCGTTTCAAGATTGGAGTCGCGAGAATAGCTGTGGCTTCGAAAAACCGGCGAGGAAAGACTTCCGGAGGTGGTGTTGTTTGCGCTCTTTGCAAACCGGTTGCAGATGTAAAGTGATAAAACTGCGCGCTCCAGTTTTCAAATCAGGACATCAGAAAATGGAATGTATTTGCGCGGCAAATATTTGCATTTTGCAGCTTTGCTCATGAATTTAAATGGATAAAGTGAGAGCTTTTCAGTGAGGCTTTTTTGTTTTCTAAATTGATGTCAAAATATAGAAACATTTTTGCACTTTAATTGACACGCGCAATTGGCATTGAGTATGTTTGTTTCGTTGTTTAATTTTAAATTTTATTCCTGTCGCTAAAGATCGGAAGATTGCAAGCTCAGCAGCAATTCAATTGAATTTCAACATCATCCAGAAAGGGGTAATGCAATGCTATTATGGAAGCCATACGACAGACAAGTAATTCTTCGACTACGATTATACTTCCAACACAACAGCCTGTGTTAACACTTCGGTATGTGGATCCCTTTGCCCGTCCCTAATTCAGCTCAGTTCAGAAACCAGTCCGACAAAGCAGAAAGATTGTGTGCCCGTTTTCCGAGATGGAAGGGAATGTATTTTTTATTGTAGAAATATATTTCCATTTTCAATTCACGCCAAGGCAACGTTGTCGTTGGTGTTGTGGCCTACTTGCTCAGCCCCGGCTGAGGTTTATCATTCAAAAGTTTCCCTGTTCCCCGAATCGCTCCCACTGGCGCTGCAGTTGGTCATGAATGTTTTCTTGGGATTTGCGATTGTCGTCGGGCGTACGGTGGATGACGGTGGATGGAGCGAGTAAATGGAAAACATGCCCGCTTTTCACAGCGATGAGGATGTGTGTCGTGTGTGTGTGTGTGTGAAGAGATTTGCTACCCAAGCTATCGAGGGTGCACATCAACAAATGTGGCGCTGGAAATCAGAACACTGCAAACTAGAACCCCAAGGTGATGCTGGAGCTGCTTAAAAATCACGGTGACGTGCTGAAGAAAACATTACTCCCGTCCCACGATGGCCCCCTCGGTGGTGGGGGGTTCGCTTGGGTCCTAAAAGAATTTATTACTCACGTGATAGCAACAAAGCTCCTCCGTGTGCTTGGAGTGGGGTGGCTTTTGCCAACAAAGCTGCCTGCGCGACGGTGGAACCCTGACGGTCGCCTTCGTAGGTGGCCGTTTCACCAGCACAACTAAGCGACATCCGCATCCGATTTCTCTGGGGAGGAAGCCCGAACATTCGCTCACCGGGGCTTGAAGTGGTTTCTTGACGGTCTGGCGAACCTGAGTTGACTTGCGGTTGCTGCGGCACACGGTTTTGCGATGCCGTTCCCGTGCTGGGTAAGGAAACTCGGTTTCGTCCACAACAATCCATCCCGAAGCTACAAAGGAGGCGGCACGGCCTGTAGGGGAACACTGGTGGTGTTAAATTTTGCCTCAACTTTGCCGAAACGATGCAAAAGGCGCGCTGTAAATGGTTGTAAATTTGCTCCAGCCACTACCGGCTGTGTGTTTACTACTACCCTTCGTTACTACCTTTCCTGTTGGGACGGTCGGGAAGGAAGGAACGGCACTAAAATATCATCTCAGGACATTCCCAATGGGAATGTAATATTATGGGCATGGATTTGGGATGGAGGGCGAATAGTGTGGCGGGCACGGAATATGGTTCCCCTCCCCCATGCAGGTTGTAAATGTGGTCAAAGAATTAGATGCGAATGTCTAGCGTGGGAATGGCGATGTTGATAGTGAGGTGGCATACAATAGATTGTACGCTTAAAAAAAAGGTTTCCTTTCTACAAAGAAGCACGGTGGTCGTTTTCCCAATGGTCTCTCCTGGGAGATTCTGTGCTAAGGGCAGTCAACTTTGCTGAGGGTACATGGATTTTTATGACTGTTTTTACGTAGTGTTACATAAGTTTAACAGCAAAACAGTGAAACGGTTGGGTTTCGAAACATGGTGTAATTTTTGGCAGTGGGTTTCTTCAAAAGATTGTGATGAAATAGAGTGCAATTGAGCTATTTGTTGACTGTGTCACACAACATCCTTAATGCTCATAACATAAACTATGCAAATTTTAAATATTTTTATAACATTGCTATATATAGTTTCATTTTTTTCTGTTACGTAATTAAAAAGTTAAAACAATTTGTTTAGTAAAATATGTCTGGAAATTCTGTTCTGTTCATATCTCACGAAGGAAAGTGAAAGACTGGCTGTAATATTCGTGAAAAAGGGCTTCGAATATGAACTGAAATGTTTCTTTAACAGAAGACCTTTTTAGAATATCCAATCGTTTCCATACGCATCGATAAACTCTTTATATAATCCCTTTTGAATAGGGACAAATTAAACACAATCACCTCACCATTGTTCATTTATTTCACCCAACAAAACATCAACATTAGATAACGTTGCATCCAGCATTGGGAAGGTTTTCCACTTGCCTTCCGCACACCGTTGTCCGCCACCAAAACCATTCCAGAATGGTCGTGAAATCGAATGTAAATTAATAAAATATTGCAGAACGCTCCCCCACTGTTTTGCTGCCCACAGACAGGTTGTGTTTCTTTGCCCGGAGCACTCCACACCGGAGAGTGTTTGCATTGCTGGGCAGAGTGGAAAGACCCGATGTGTCCCAATCTGTAACCAACACGTGGCAAAGAATAATAATGTTACCCATCGTAAGGCGCACCATTTCGACTCAGCACACCGGTGGGGCTTACAGCTGAAATCTGAGCAGTGTACTAGAAGAGGGAATTTCAATTCTGTCCAGCTCGATGGGTTTTGTGAAGTACAAATTTGCATGTACTTAAGTGTGGTTTGCTTAGGTGCCTCGCTTCAGCTTACACCCTCAGCTTCCTGGTAGTGCGGTAGTGAAAGAAGAAATCGTATGCAGTCCGTGTATTCGAGCCCAGTGTATGGTCCGGTTTGTAAGTGGAATACAAACGCGCCAAACAGCCGGCAGCCGTCGGTGGACGGTGACTATGCCGACTCGATTGCAAGGTAGAAATATTCGCATTGCCAGCTGTCCCCAACGAGCCCAAGCTCGAGCTGATTATACCGTTTCAGTGGGGAGAACTTTTAACAGAAGATGTTCTCTGCCCCCATTCTTCCTCCGGGCACTCCAGGACTAAAAAGGGGGAGAACATTGTATGCAGTACTTTGCATAGATTTCGATACACCCCTTACCACGGGCCCTGGGAGAGAAGGAGCGCAGGTGTGATCGGGTGTGTGATCATCAATGCTGCAGATAGGTGAAAGTGGCACTCCTGTTCCTACCGAAAAATATCGACACTACACGGTCGATCTCAGTCGGCGTCGTAATCTTTGCAACCGTGCACTCAATCCATTCCCAACCTCACTTCCCTCTTCCCTCGACAGTATGTCTGAGTACGCGGGCAGAAAGCTATCACAATAGCGTATCGAAATTTATTCCAAACCACTCATGTATATAAAGTGGCTCAATTTTCCATTTCCCGGCCGGCGTTGACTGGCAGAGCGGTGAACGAGCGGTGAACGAGCGGTGAAAAGGAGAGGGCGAGTAAACAATGGCGGGTAAAAACCGGCTCACCATATGGTACTAGTAGAGGAAGCAGGCAGCTTAGCTCGCTAGCCAACCGGCAAAGCTCCACTTTCGCCTGGTCAAGTGCAACAGATCGGTGGGGAGAATCGGTTTGCTTGGGAATTGGTTTGTTGGTTGTGTTATTGAAAAAGTTTGCTTTTTATTCTGTGTACTTTACCGTCACTCCCATGCTACTATGGTATCGGGTTTCCCGTGTAAGCTGCTTGAGTCAGGGTTTTGCGATTGTATTGTTCACCGTTGAGCGTGTAGCGTGTCTCTATAGATAATAGTTCAAAAATGTTTGCAGTATTTTTAAAAAAAAAAGTACAAATTCAGATTTCTGTTAAAAACTAGTACTGTGTGCTGCCCTCAGCGTAGCAAAAAACAATAATATATGTCATACAGAATAGTAAATTAGAGGTATAAGTATTTTAATATTAGTTATATGACTTGACAACATAAAGTTTACAGTAACTAGTTGAAGGAAAATGATGTTATATCACCGGTCTCTACTGAATTGATACTATAATAGAAAAAGGTGCAAACGTTTTAACACAACTGTCCAAAGACTTCTAAGGAATAGGAATAAATTGACTGAAAACGTTTTATTATTATTTTTTGAAATGTTAATTGTTTTTAGCTTTTTTGTTTCTTTCAAATTTCAGAATCGTGCATACCTTATGTAAGCTAAATAATGTTAGACAACATGCAAATGAAAATATTTTAAGCTTATTTTTCTCAAATATGTATCCATGTTAGTTATTAAAATAAAAGGCATACCTTGCCTGATCTTTTGATAAGTCCTCACCAAACATAAGATTTTGAATATTCGTTACAATAACGCAGCAATTTTGGGAAAAGCGTATAAGAATTTTCTTGATTTCCTGTGGAAATTTACTAAAAGTTGACGTATAATGTTTGAAATATTTATTATTCGATATAAATCATCAATTCTAAAAGACTAGATTTTGTCAGAAAATAACTTCATAGCATGCCCGTCATGGGTTCAAGCCCCAAATGGACTGTGCCGCCATACGTAGGACTGACTATCATGCTATGGGGGGAAATCAATAAGTCACTGAAAGCCAAGCCCACAAGTGATACAGATAGCTGCTCGACCGACAACGATTGTTAAGCCAAAGAAAAAGATTTTATAAAATCTAGTCTGAATCTTATCTTATTAATTATCATTTTAATTGATCTAGGATGATTTATAACAAATAACATTAAAGTCTAAGCAAAAAACTGTTTTTTCCACAATTACCTTTTCTTATGTGAAACAAAACCTCCAATTATCAGGCAGATCGACGCTAATGCATAGCCTAAATGTCGATATCTTGCTCATGAAACAGTATCCTTTAACCGAAAGAAAAGCCGACCTCCTTCAGGTGTTCATGCTGCCACTGATATCTCAATTCTTCCTGAGCGGTTACCTCACAGCTTGGGTTGCAAGAAAACCCCAAAACTGGAAATAAATTTCCCGTACCAAAGTTAAATAAGCTGTATCAGGCCGTAAGCAAATGGTTGCTTCCTGCTCCCGAACGCCAACCGTAAAAGAAGCGGAATAACTTTGTCCTTCATGTCGTTTTTCGGATTTACGGGCTACAGAGAGTGAGAAAATTTCAAAATCCGCAGCAGCACGGGGTACAGGTAGATTGATAAAGTTGCAAACTTTACCTTTCAACGCCTCGAGGTGATTTCTGGAGTTCAAGTTTTCTTCTAAATCGCCACTGTAGTTTTGCAGTGTGACATTGCAATCCTAGAAGTGTGCTTAATATTTTTTCTACTGCAGCTCGATTGAGAAAACATTGTCCAGTTTGGGAGTTTCGTTTGTTTCGAAAGGTTTGTCTAGTTTCTGTCCTTACTGAACGTTGACTAAACTAGAAAAAGTGTTTAAGAAATTAAGCTTTCAACTGAAGATCATATTTGCATACAGATTAATTTCAGTGTGAACTATTGCATCAATTATTGCATTTGATGAACTCCTTTTAATTGTTTTCAGTCAGTGACGAGGCAAAAAGTCATCCTTAAGTAAAAAGAGCTTTTGTAGGATGAATCGCCTTACCAATGTATCTGTTTTATTTCTGTACTTTAGCACCAGCACAAAGCAAAAACGATAAACTATAAAATTAAACCAAATTGCAGTTCCTGATAGAGAAACTTCCGTAAACTGACCTGCAGCTGAATTGGACGGTGCGTTTAGTTAGAAGCGAAAGTTGGGCAGATAAAACAAACTATCCAGGGATGAATGCAGTGCTTCAGGGTGAAGAGCGTATAGCCCGGGATGGATGAAGCGCTGTTTTTATTTTTTTTTAATTCCAGCATGTGGTTTTGAATATGTATGATGCGATGCCACTGGACTACTTCAAACGTTCGGTTCGAGTTGATTTAATTTATGCGAATATGTTAAAAAGAATGCTCGCTTTAGAGGATTTATATTGACGTTGTTTGCAGTGCAGTTGGAGCAGAAAGCAAAAAAGATATCCAACATGAACTCGCTGCTGAGAGTTCGTTGGAAAAACGAAATCCTCCTGTTGATAAGACACTTTAAAAAAAAGATTGCTGGTTTGCATGCTTGAAGTTGTATTTAAGCAGCTGCGGGCGAATCACCTGAATAATAAATAATGTATTGCACCATTGTCGCATCGTGATGAGTTCTAGCAAAACAACAAACAAAACCAAACCCATTGTGCACCAAAACGCACCTTATTCTGATTTTCATTCACAAGAAAATCATCATTTTAGCGAGAGTGAATTGCACTCCCGAATCTCATCAACGACGAAAGTGTCAACCACTGCTTGGTGCTCGGCGCTTGAACGACCTTTCTTTCATCGTGCCTTTCGTCACCGTCATTTGTTTGGCCGAGTTGGGGGGGAGGAGACGGGTTGAAAGTGTCAAACTCCCACCAGACAAGTCGACAATTCGTCTCCCACCTTCCTATTCACCACTATCGGGTTCAGCGGGAGCAATCAACGGTACGATTGTTTCCATTTGCCATTTTCACTTGGGAGAAGCAACGGTGAGGGGGCGGGTGGCGGGGTTGGACGGTATAGGAAGCTGTCGCGTCACACGGCATCGTCGAATTCCTGTCGGCCACCGTAACCCGGCCGAAACCGTCCTGAAGCCGGCGTCAACCCCGAACGTCAGCAACTTTCGATGCGCATCAGAGGCCCACTTGAACCGGGCAAGCTCCTGAGATCTCGTACTTTCCTCCCCGGTACTTTCATCCCTAGCCCGTGGAAAGGGTTTGCCTTGGAAGCAATGTAGCCCGTGCGGGTGGAAGTTGTTCTGGCTGCCTTCTGTGAAGTCAAAAAACCGGCCGGCCGGTCAATGGGAAATGTTGCTGTCGAAAGGAAAGCGAAGCGTACCTGCTGCCCGGCCTGTCGTACCGGGCTCATTTGCATGCGTCTTGTAGTGCTTTGCTTTGTGTGCGGGGGCGCGCTGTTTCTAGAAATAATCTTGTGCCATCTCATCAGCTTAAGAGAGCTCTTCTTTTTTTTCTCTCCATTTGGTGTACGCTTTGTGTTGCGAAATCATGAACTATCCCGATGTGTTTTTAGGATGGAATACACTTATTTTTGCTAGAGTTTTGCAGAAACATTCACCTGAGTATGGTGCAATTTTTGTGAGAAATTAAAGTAGTAGAAACGAAGCATCAATCAGATAATTTTGAAAATAGCCTTAATCTTTTCAATCTATACCACAAGGAGGCTAAGTTTTTCTTGTTATTCTTTCTGGTTGGTAAAAAAGGAGGAAACATATTATATTTTCACATTTCGCTACTACCTGTTAAGCATTCTCTGGCAGATGTTCAATAACTCTCACCCTAGAAAAGTTAAAATACGGTTCAATTTAAGCCTGCCAGTTGAATGAATTTTATCTCGGCCTAATCTTCTTTGCGTGAAAATATGTTGCTGAAAATATATGTTCGAAAAAAGAAAGCAGGCTTACGGGAAGTTCGCCCATTCAAAGGTGCGAGGCGATAAATTGTTTCACTAATCTCCTAGTGGGATTTGCTACGCCGTGTTAAGAAATATTTTCCGTCGACCTAGGCCGGCCGGTGGGTTTGGTGAACATGATGAAGGTAAAGGTTATGATTGGTTGCTGGCAGGATTTAGCTAGACCACCATCCGTTACACCTTCCGAGCTACGGGAACGGTGGCGCTTTACTGTCTGCTAAATCAGGCCCATATCTTGATAGCGGAAAAAAGGTGAAAATCAATTATCCTAGATTAAGCAACGAATATATTGCTGTTGTTTGCAATTATTTACGTAATCAAATAAACCGTTCAGATAGTTTGTGAAATAAAAGCGCACGGGCAATGCAATGGACGGATGTTGTGATTAATCTTTGATTTTCAAAGTTGATTATTATGCAATATTGTTGCTGCCCTTGTTCCCTCCCCCCAGGAACACCCGCTTCCCCGTTAAGCATCATTAAAATCTGACCGCCCTGCTTGTATAATTCAAACACCGAGCTCATGAAAATGAAACACCTTCTCCCAGCAGCTCGTCTCATAATAATTATAACATCACGAAACAGTACGCCAGGAATTTACAATATTCGCCCCGGTGGTACCAAAACCCGATCATTGGGCGCATTGCATACCTGGCCGAAAGCTAATGAATTCCGGCCCGAGCTTGGTTGGCACGCATGCATACGTAATGCAAGCGCCTCGGCCAGCCAAAGCGAAATTAACCCCGGAGCATTCGGGCTCGAGTGCGGTGGCCTGCAGCGCCCCTTTCTCCCTTTCCCGTCCCCCCGCAAGTCATCGTGAACGTCGCACAAAATTTGCATGATTCATTCCACGCACCTGTTTACCGTTTAACACATGATTAACTCGCACCATTTCGGTGGCCTCTGGCTTGCCAGCAAGCGTTGCGTGTGTGGATGAATATAATTGAGCAGAAGCCCGGGCTGTGGTAAGGCAAGTAGTTGAAGATTAGCATCTATTAGGCAAGCTCGAAGGTTAATTTGGAGTTTGCTACTTTGCTGGCACATGGGGCATGGAATGCCCTCCGCAATGAAGGGAATGTTGCCAGACGGACGGCGCACGGTTGTTTACCAAGAAGCAGACAATAAGACCTTTCTATTGGTTCGTTGAAATATTAACATGTTGTTCAAAATCCCTGAATTGGTTGGGCGTTTGTGGTAGTAACAATCGGCTGAAACGTTTCTCAAAGAACACTCTGCGAAGGTGATTGAATCGATGCGGTGTAACTTAATCGCAATAATCACTTTTTATTGTTGGAGCCGTTGAGCTACATTAATCATAGTCACTTTATCCATTATTCCCGGGCGCCGGAATCGTTTGCTGGAATCGCTCGTAATCGGTACCACGTGCGCGCTCCGATGTACGCCAACCCATCAGCAAATGGAACCGTTTTCTCGGAAAAAATCTGTATTAAAGATAGGCGCCTGAGTTAGCTTGATTTCGTCGTTGGTAAGAAAAGCATTTCGCTACATTCATTGTTCCGGTGCACCGCCTCTTGTCGGTGTGTCTATTTTCGTTCGTTCGATAGCACAATGGTTAGTAGTGGTGCGGTTTTGTGAGCTATTCGTACTATCGATGTGTTTGTGTCGTTTGCGGCTGCATGACGTTGCACATCACATGTGAGAGTGAAACTAATTACCCCAGGACAGCACGCAGACAAACACTTTCTTCTGACGTGTAGGTTTTGAGTCGTTTGGTGGTTTTCGACGAGGATCTGCTGGAATGATGAATAAGCTTACCGTGCTTTTCACACTGTCCTGGATAGTTGGTAAACTCTTAGTAGCCATGAATGATATACCAGGAAAAGAGTCAACGAGGGCCTGGTGATACAGTTTATATTTTAATGATAACAGGCTGCTTTTTTGTAACTGCTATCAATACAGTGAATTGCAGCTCGGGCAATTCATTTCCGAAAGTTAAATTATTAACAATCGATGTACATTGTTGCTTGTCGTGTGCTTATTTAATGTGAAAAAAGGGGAAAACAACATATATAACAGAGAAAATGAAGTACAAAGAACGGTTCATGTGCATCAATTGTAGTTAATTTAAACCCTCTTCTTGCCTTGCGGAGGCTTCAGAACAGCCGTAACATGGAACGTGACAAACATATTTCCGCCCAGTCCCTGTCGCCTGTGGGGATGCTGTTTTTTGTGGCATTTTTTCGTTTCCCTACACGGTCCTCAGATTGATGCGAATTAATTTTTCATCCAACGAAATATAACAGCGAACAAGCAAGGGGAGAAACAATTGGATGGTTTGCAAATTCGTTGCGATGCATCATTCCTTGGATGCGGAGGTTTTGGGCAGCGAGCAGCTGGTCGAAACCGCACACAATTGCGCACCGTTCCACGCGAACCGTGGGTTCGTGCATCAAACGAATCGGTTCATTGGTTTCGTACTTTTTGTTTTGTTTTGTTTTTCACGCACATTTCCACTCGCCACCCATTCATCGGTGTGGGTGTGTGTGTGTGTGTGTGCGTACTATTTTACACGTAGAAGCGTACACGATTGATCGGGCTGGTGCTGTGTTGGTGCTTCCTTTTGATTTGGATCGTGTTTTATTATAGATTGATTAAAATGCAATAAATCTTTAATTGAGTTGAGTGTTTTAATTAAAATCTGAAATTGAATTTTCATCACGCTTGTGGTACGACGCCGGCTGAGGCACTCTGAAATGTACGGTGCAGCTGCACACCGAATGGAGATTGAGCTTGCAGTGGCGATTGATGAGTATCGATGATGCCTCTGGTTCGTTAATGAGGCTAGAGCAGAAGATGAAGGAATGCTGAACCCGTGCACACAAATCTGCACCATGCATTGGGAGTGCGCGTTGGCCATGCAACTTGGTCTGTGTGTTGGTGCGAGTTCTTGACGGATTCGTTGAATTTGTTCGCAATTATGTTGAAGTTTTTGTTTTTGTTTCACTGCTCTGCTCGATGGAGGCGCCTGGTACTTTTTACGGATTGTGAATGAAACTGAACTTCAAAATTCCATCGAAAATGGTTGAGGGTTGTACGCCACGACTACAACCCACTTCAATGTTTATGCAAGCATTTAACTTCATGTGAAATACTCATCACGGAGGTAATCAACAAACTCAGCTCAGTCATCGTATATGTGCATGATGTACAAATATTTTCCACATGATAATTACATTTACCGACTCCGAGAGAAGATGTGCTAATGATTCTCCTCACTTGTGTGACAAGGATCGATTATGTTTATCTTTGTTTATCTTTCTTATCTGCACATCACGTTGGACAAGCATAGGCACAACAAATTGACTTAAGATTATCCTTTTACAAAGTCTTTTTGTAGCTCTTCTTGGGAGCAAAGGCTTTCACGTTCGTCGATAGTATGGGTTATCGTGGGAGGATATAGAACAAAGAGGAGCCGTAGGCTTCAGATATAACATCCTAACTACACGAAATGATCACATGAGTGCATGAGACAGTGTTTTGTAATGATTTATGAATTCATCGTAGATACGATTTTTTCCTCATTTGGGATCGGTGAAATGGGTAAAAAAAACAACGACACTATTTTCAAATGAAAAATATGACACATTCATTTTGCTCTATGAAACGTCTTCACCAAGTGTTTAAAGATTATTACGAGAGAATTCTGGAGTGCATTGCAAATTTTAAACACAATTACCGCAATTCACTAAAAAAAGATAGTTAAACAACCAAATATTAATATAATATCAAATCAACTAGTTTGTGCGATTTCTTTAGGCAATCATTACCTTGATTTTACCATACTATTTATTGCCCGTTTGTCATGTTTTCTTTTTGCAATCACTTTTATCCCTTTGATATTGCGGCATTGAAACGAAGTGTAATAAATTCCCCCAACTGAAGTGTCAATTGGTGGTACATGACTGATTGTTCGAGCACGCGCCACATATTAATCAAACCATGCGTCATACAACCGATCATTGCCGGTATTTGCCGGAACGCTTACTGAGCTGCTTTAATGGTTGCCGCCCCTATTACAAGAGAGCCGAAAGCTCTCCAGTAACAGTGAATTCAAGCCAATCCGGAGAGAGAGAGCGAGAATGCGGTAGTGTTTCAAATAAATTTCGGCTTAATTGGCAATAAAACGTCCATTAATTACGCAAGCGAATGCTTTTCGTGTCAGGTACTTGGTGATGTCGTTTGGCAAATGCGGTCAGTATTTCAGTTGGTTGGCGTACTTGAACAGTCGCAATCTCTTAAAAAAAATGTATAAGCTAAAATTGATCTAGAAAGTATAAAAGTTCAATCCTGTTTCAGGAGTGATATTTTTTTTAAAAAAGGTAACAAACGAGAGAAAAAATGCAACATAAAACAGTTGTTTGTTCCTGTGCTTCGAGGACAAACTTCTTGTGAAGATGTATTCGACCCATTTAAACGCCCGTAAACAGACTAGAACAAGCTTTGGATACACATTCAACAGAAGTTCGACAAAACCACAAACGGCATGTTAAAAATAGACACATCAACTCCTCTCCAACGGGCGAAGGTCGAACTGAATCATTCCGACACTGATTTTATAAACAAGTCCCGGAAAGGAAAGTGCCAAGATGTGTGCAAAGCGTGGCAAATTGCTACCCGTAGTATGCACGTTTAGGGATTGGAACATGTTTGTGAACATCTTCGGCAAAAGCGGAAACACAGAAAGCCTCCCCCTGCCCCGATTGACGTAGTTGCAAAATGAGAAGGAAAAACTTTTAATTGCCCTCCATTTGGTTGAGGTTTCACCGGTAGAATCCAGCAACCTCAACACAACCTGGGGCAAAAGTTAGCCCTGCTGATGAAGCAAAGAAAGGAAGTGTTAGAATCTTAGCATAAATCGATTGCATCCAGCGGCGAGCGTAGAAAATGGAAACGGCCAATTCTTGTGGTGCGTTTGAACTGTTATTATTTTTTTTTTTCGTCATGGCAGTCGTTTTTGCCCCACAGAATATCAATTCCTACAACCAATCATTTCCTGGCCAAAGGTTAAGGTGCAAGTGGTTTCGCCAAATACTTTGCAGGAGTGTTTCAGCTTGAACAAATTTGCTAATTAAGATAAAGCTCACCTAACCGGTGGATTGCGCTGTCGAGTGGGGCTTGGAAGGCACGAGCGACACGTTGCGCCGAATTTCTGATCGAACCACCGACCACTTGTGGAAGTTTGACGCAGTTTGTTGAAGAGTTGCAAAATAGAATTGGGATTGAAACGAGGGTTTTCAAATTTTGCATTAAATAGTTTTCACCCGGTAAGCATAGTTTTACACACTAGTATTGGATTAAAAGTTAGCGAACAACGTTCGTTCGTGTTGATGTTCGATCGTGAAGCTAACTTTGATCGATGAAGCAAACGCATAATTAATAGGTCACAGTTGAAGATTTCCCAAAAACTGCTGCTGCATGCTCTATTAAACGTTTAAATGTCTGTATTTTGGCCACTTTGGAGTTCGTTGGGGCGTAATATCACGATGAAAGACATTAGAAGGGATTTGAAGTGTAGTTGTCAAGTGAAAGTAGTGATGATTAGGATTTAGATATTTTCGATATGGTTGTTTGAAAAATAAAATTACATTTCTTCATTATTATTCAATAAATGTTTCAATCTTGTTTGAGTTCACATATCAAATTACTATATTTTATAATTAAATTATCAATAAAAAAACCGATTCGAGCGATCTGAACTTATTCTCAACTTCAAAGAAGATTTTATTTACTCTTAATTAGCAAAACATTAAATGCTTTTCATTTACATCACCGAAAAGACGCTCCATTGTTCGTCTTTGAAAATCATTTTCTGGCGGTTCCAACAGAGAAATTTCCCTAAAATACGTTGCTCTTGACATTGCGTGACAATGAAAAAGCTTGCAGCGTTGCCGAACAGCCCCATTCCTATCCACCTCTTAAATGATATTAATTACTCTCACAAGAGCATCGCTTAGGATAGCCTTCGTCCTGAAGCAACCGTTCATTCGCTTAACGCTTAACAACTATGCCTGCGTCGTACAGTACAAACACTTTACTGGGAATTGCCGCACGAACACGCCTTCAAAAGAGTTGCTGTTAATTCAATAAATCGTATTACTTCTGCACCCAGCTGGAAGGACCAGGATACTCTGCAATCGATTAAAACGAGCTAAACGAAGCTTTCGAGAACCATTCACGTTTCATCTGAAAGATAATCACGCATTCCAGCTCGATTGGTGGAAACGATTTTCCACCCGACTGCCCAGTAGCCTCTCTCCAGGAGCCAAGGTTTGCGTTTTCAAACGCATGGCTTCCCGGTCGGTTGATTGCACTGAATCGAACGCATGCTCTTGATTCAACTTCAGCAGCACAGAAGCACAAAAACTGACAAACGGACAACACTCAGAGCTCCAGTAACGATCCCGGGAGTATGATTACCATTAAAATGAGAACCATGCGATTAGGCATCAGATTCACTGTGAAACCGGTGGCTGACCTCTTTGGGCGCAGTTGTACCGACACCGAGCATCAACAGATTACGTAACGGAGCCGAGGACCAATAGTGATATGCAATAATCGGTTGCTAATCAAGCACCTTTCGGGAAGCACCGGAGTCAGTGATTGTAGCCAGTGTTGTGTTAGAAGGTGAGGAATGTAATATCGGTTTTCATCTGCAGCGCCTGCACCAAGTGTTTGTTACCTAATGTGTGGAAAAATGCTTCACTCCTCCTCTGGCATTGAGGAAAATCAATACACCGGTCAGTTCGGTTTCGTTTGTCTTGCTACAATAGCGGAAGTGGGTAAAAGTGGCTATAGATTGGTTTGTTAGTGGTTCGTTGAGCTTCTGCCGTTTGCCAGCTGTTGCTGTGGGTTAAATTCTATTTTAAAGACCAGCTTTGCTTTGATCAGCATTCCTGGAATATTAGATTGAGTCAGAACGTGTACTGTGCTTACTATGGGTTAATTTGAACATCCTTGGAATGAGAAGGACTTTTAGTATTGGATTTTTTAGTAACACACTGGGTAAGTGGGAGATATAAATCCCTGGGTTTCTATTGATGTTGCTCAGGCTTATGTTATACAAAAGTGAATTACTTTTGCTTATAGTGTCCTATTTTATTAAAATTTTAATTTTTGGCAACGTATCCTATACTTTCTTACTGAAGTACTTATACTACTACTACTACTTCTTACAAATAATTTAAAAAATAGTAAAAACTACAAAGAGTACAAAAAAACCAATAATAATAATATGATAAAATTTTTCTCAGTTTACCTCGTGATTTTTATTGAAATTTGGATAAAACTTTACATTTTGATGACAGTTTACATTTACATTTTGATGACTGTTTTAATGTTTTACTAAATAACGTTCATGTTAAGGCTCATGGTTGCTAGTACATATCTGTTTTATTATTCACAGTGTGCGTCTCGATTAGTGGAACGATTTTTGTGCTGATAAAAAAGGGTTTCACTCCTCTCAGCTTCCAAAGCGAGATACCAGTTTATTTCCATGTTACATTTTTCACAGCTCTTAACTCACTGTAGGCTTTGGGGAAAACATGCTAAATAACAGCACAAACAGTAAACAGTAGCTAGTGAAATTGTTGTACACGCAAGATAGAGTATGTGTGTGTACAATCATCACTCGTACGTACGAGCCCGCGCACACGCTCGGTAAAGTGTCAATAAACTCGACATTTCTATTAAAAACCTAAATATACCTGTGCACCTTCAACCTCAGCAGGCCGGAAAAAGTGCCGAACAGCACAGCAGCTAGGAAGTGTTTCCCATCCCGAAACGGACCCATGTTATGCGCGTGCCTACTGCCGCGTGCATGAAAAGGGTTGTCATTAAATCAACACTTAACACAAAAAAGAAAACATTGCCAAAGTGCCTTGGCGCGCGGGTGCCGCTGCTCGAGAGAGAACGGCAAATAAGCAACTCGTCCAAATAAGTAGAAACACGGAACACAGCCTCGCACGGTTTAGGAAGATTCAGGGAAAAGCAAACGTGCTGCTGCTGCTGCTGTTGGTGGAACGACCCATGCCGTTGCTCGAGGCAAGATCGCGAACGCGCGCTAAGAACGCGCTACCCCATGATGAAAAGCAGCTGAGAAGTGTTCGCTCTGAGCAAACGAAGCACTTTGTTTGGTTTGTTTGGTGCGAACACCTTCATCTACCAAGGGGCGAAGGGGTCACCTGTCCGATCCTCCGGGCGCTGGTGGTTCGTTAGGTGGTGGTTCTGGCTGTACACACAAGCATGCCAGCGTGTTGTACGTTTCATCGAAATCTGCCCGAAAGACACCGTCCCAAAGGAATCAAAAGGCGTGTTGATGGGATGGGTTGAAGAGAAAGAGAGAGAGAGAGAGAGAGAGAGAGAGAGAGAGAGAGAGCGCGTGAGAGAGAGAGAGAGAGAGAGAGAGAGAGAGAGAGAGACGGTTGCAGGTCTGCCCACCGGTACAACAGCGTAACTTCTGCAATCAACCAAATTAAATTGTACAAACTTCGCCCGTACAGGCAAGGGGTTGTGTTCATTGAACCCTTTACCTTTACCCACTTTTCGGGTGTATGGATCGGACGGTGCGCTTAGACGGAACCGTGTAAGCATGGGCCATGTGGGACACGCTCATGCTCGACCACGGATGACGTTTGCGCCAGGGGAGGCGGTTGGTTTTGATAGCAATTCTTACAACGCATCTCACAGCGTGTACAGGACGATGGAGAGATGGGAATTACATCGGGTGAATTACAATGTCACTGCAACATCGTGTGACAAGTTGTTGAGTGGCCCCACCGGGTGGCTGCAAGTGGACAATGCCACTGATTACGCTCACAATAGTGCCAGCGGTGTATAAGGGTGACACTTAAACTAATGTTTGTTTTCCTCGCTGGAAAGGAAGCTGTTGCGATAATTGGAGGAGATGGTGGGTTTCACGCGGATTGATTCTCTAGATGAGATGTTTAAATGTTGGTGCTGCTGCTTACACTTGTAGAGAAATTTATCAGTCTTTGAAATGGCGAGATTTGCTTGCCTTTATCGTAATTGGACAAAACAGAAAGTCAAAATGGTTAATGAAGTAGGTTGTTTTTTACTCATTAATTGGTATTTTATTGATCAAAGAAGAAAACCAGCAATTCGATTGTGTCGCCACTGAAGCGTAAGCCTTAATATAGTCACACTACCGCCCGTTTTTTCTACAAGCCGCGAATAAAAACCACCCGAGAATAGGCATTCAAATTCAATAAAGTACATCTTGCAGCATCGAGCGTGTCAGACACGCGAAACAACCCAGCAGACAGGCGTCGATCCGCTCGACTGGCGGCAAGTGCCTAATTTTTCATCCTCTCGGCCCAGTTTCAACTCATCATCAACTCACTGACCACAGCACTTCCACAGCAACGGTACGATTTGGTTCATTGCGTGGAAGATTGGGAATAGAGGAAAAAAACAACATGTCTGTGACACCTAATAAAAGAGAAGCTGGGTGAGTTGGAGAGAGAGAGAGAGAGAGAGAGAGAGAGAGCGAGAGACAGGCAGACCGAGAATGAAGTGCACTGGAATGGAAGCATTAATGAGTCCATCAATCACCTTGTCGAAAGTGAAAGTTATTGATGGGCGCATGGTAACGCGTTGGTTCGTGGCGGACCGTGTCGCGTGCTTTCGCTTGCTGAGGGAGTGATTTTTCTACTTGAGAGTCGGGTTTTGTATTTTAACATTAATATTAGTTTGGTTGTGTGGTTGGTATGAGTATTGCTGTGAAATGTTGTTTGATGTTTTCATCTATGTATTCTGAAGGTCTTAAAAAAGCTTCATCTAGAAACAATTATTAATTGGAACAAGAAGAACAAATGAGTTGGTAATCTCCGGAACATAACTTGAGACTTTTTAGCAGATAATTACCATAAGGAGTGGTGGATTGCTAGAATATGGGCTAACCAAGAGTCTAAATTTAATACCAGAAAGGGCGCGAGGTCTGGTTAGAATTTATGAAAGAATCTCCTGACAGGTGCAGAAGCACAACAAGTGTACATGATCGGCTTAAGATCACCAAGAGAAGATCATCCCAACAGAAATATCGAAATACATACTGAATATAATAGATTAATGTTGCAAATGCAAATGCAAGAAATGCAAATTTTGCCGATGGATTTAATAATGCTCATGCCTGCATGTCCGCACGCTAATCAAACTCATTCATGGTTCTCCATCACTGATTGAAAACAAAATTTGCAATCAATCCACTGCAACGGTGCGCATCGTATTAAGCTATGTTTTTTAAAAGTAAATCAATTTTCACTTCAGAGAATTTGCTAATACTTCTCCATTCCTCCCAAGCTGTTGGCAAGTTTGCACAGGCGTTGAAACAAAACTAATTTTCAGTCACATCTACCATCCTACCAGCCTCTCCGCGTACACTCAGAAACCGCCGCCACTATCAACAACAACCAACTTCCCAACCCCAAACCGTGTACCCCTAATGCCTAAGCGCATTTCAATAAATGCCTAATGAAGTGAAACAATCTCGTAAATCACCGTATTTTTACTGACTAAAAACTGCTCAACCGTGCTTTGCCACTCACCACCGGAGCCCGGTACGCTTGTTCAAATTGAATGTGCGAGCAGCGCAACCGATTGAAGCATTGAGGTAGGGAAGAAAATGAAAAGAAAAAAAAACACAATTCCAGCTTGATGGTCACACGCTCCAGCACAGCGAATGCACAATAGTTGCGCACAAAAGAAGGAACCGACCGGCGGCTGATGAGTGGTGGTACAAACTAGGAATTGTTTACTTGCAGGTGTTACATCGATGTTAGCACTGTGACGCTTCACCAACTTAGAAAAACCGGCAAAGGACTGGCGCGGTGGTGTTTGTTTTACTTTCTTTTTTTGGCACACTCACCATTCGGTCTTAAAAAAAAAAACCGGTCCTTTCTCTAAAGTCTTCGACGGAGGAAATGCCGTCGCCGTTGGTCGGAAACGTTTCGAGATCGCTCCGAGTTTGCCGCACAGATGTTGTGCTCCGGCTGGGACCAAGCGACGACCACTTCCAGCAGCTTAATGGAGGTGCTATAATTGATTATTGATTTTGGTGAAGAACTGTGCGAAGGTTGCCGATTCAAAAGTATTCCCTTTTTCGTTTTCGCAGCGCTTGCAAATAATCAACCCTAGAAACAATTTCTGCCCCCCGTTAGCTTAGCTTTGATTTGCTCTGTAGAGGGTTTTTTTTATTTCTGTGTCTGTGAGTGTGCATCGATAGCGGACACCATTTTGTATTATTTTTTCTTCCCCTGTTTCGGACTATCCAAAGTGGGTTTTTCTTGTTCGAGTCGGACCAATTCCTAGAAGGCATCACGACTTTGCTTATTTCTTGTCCGCCAACGCCAATGCCAGGGCTAGCTCATGGTAGAACCGGTTTGGGCTGTGGGCTTTTATCAGCAGAACAACACTTCGCCCCCCAAAAGGGACCAACCGGTGGAACGGCATCGGCGGTGGTAAAGGATGCAAACTTTCGCACGGGTGTCATTTCGCAACTTAATAACTACTGTTTGGAAGTGAGTTTCGGGCTTTGGCGAAGTTGTTATCGCAACTGTTGTCGTGGGACGAGTTTCCCGCCTGAATGTAAGCATTAGGAGCTTCTTAAACCCTGCACGGGAAGGCGCGCGGGTGCGTTCGTTCGATGCTGGTTTATGAACGTTGGCAATACTTTTAAGGATTGTCCTTCCGCTTAAGCTCAGTTAAGGGACGTGTATTGGTGATGTTTGTTTTTTTTTTTTAGCTATGCACAAGAAAGAAACACAAAACCCGCTCCGATTGACTTTGTTTGGAGCCTTTTGGACAGTGAATGCTGCTAATAAACGGACTCTGGTAGCGACTAGAGCTTATCAGGATGTTTGGTGGTTGGTTTATGGGGCTTTTGGAAGGAGATTCATTTTATGCGAGTAATTGTGACGTTGTTCTGCGTTGCTCTTTGGTGCAATATAAGCTCTGTATCTTTCCATTGCCATTGAAATGTACTATTTGTGCTTACCTTTTGCCTAATTCTTTGTTCCTGTTTCTCGGATCTAGGACAACTCTCAATGTGGAACACATCGGCAAACAATAACAACGACACCCGACTACAACGATTCCGGTGAAAAATCTTACCACCGACAGGCAATCGAATGGAATAAATTACATCACTTACCATTTTACGGTTTCCCCGCCATCCACTTCCCCCATTCTGTGCAGCGCGGGACGCCATGCGCAGTCTTCAATCATTCGGGATTACTCCGAAGTTCCGACGACTCAGCTTGACAGCTACCGCTCATTCTATCGCTGCGTATCGATCGCATTAGTCGATTTGCTGTGGAGTAGAAGATTGTGTGCAGAAAATCGATCCCTTGCCAAATGCAAATGCTTCCCTGTGTTCCATGGGGTATATTTTTTTGGTTCTCTTCCGCCCTTTACCTACCCCTCAACCTGGAAGCACAGTGCTTGCAATCTACCGTAATTTATCCGTAACGTTGTCTTTCAAACCGTGCTCTTCTTCCCGGCCAGCCGTGCGTCCCAATTCTTGCCTCGTTCGACCATATCTTCCCCGCGGGGAAAACCGAGCCGGGGCTCGATACGACAATTTATGTCACCGTTGGATTAAAGCGTACTTTTTCTTACTTCTCCATTGAGGCTAGCAGCGCGTCGGCACGTAAGCGCGCACAATCGCACTGGATGTCACCCCCACGGTGCTTGAATTAAACGCTGTAATAAGATAAATCTACCAAATCCCATTGTAGGCTCAGGCGTGGCAAGCGGGAAGCGCGAGTGAGCCGCCGAGCGCCCACTGATGGTTTGTGGCCACGGTTTATGATTTCACAATCCACGGTGGTGCAGAGCCGATGGCACCTGGCTGGTGTGCGTGTGTGTTTTTTGTTCTCTCTCACCATTTTGTAGCATAAACTGTCCCCGGCGGGAGGGAGCGCGTAGCTGACTGTGAAGTGAATTAAAATGGTATCTCAAAAACTTCAAAAAGAAGTTCATGATTTTAGCTTCACGGTAAGGCGCACGGGTAGCTGCTGTAAGAATCGGTGAGCAGTGGGGCAAAAAATGGGACAGAAAATAAAATTTTATTTCTAAAGAAAGTGTTTGACTCTGGAGCCCACAAAAAGTTTCCAACACGGGCTTGGCAAAGGATGGTACGTGTCTGTTGTTGCTTGGTATACGAGCGTGGGCCTTTGTTCGCTGCGGGTTGCGGCTTCTTTTGTTCACATTTTCTGCGCAAAAGTTGTGTTTCGAGTATCGAGAGGAAACTTGGCTACGATTACATTGCAATAGAGTTCAATGGAAGGCTTCGCAAATTTACTGCCAGCTTCCAGCAGTAGACAAGTGTCGATGATTGCTGGTATTATTACTTTATTTTGGAAAAGATAGGAAACTGAGCGCTCGAAACAATTAACTGCATTGAAAGGCCCATCTAATGGTCATATTTTTGCATAATAATTTAATTGATCTATTGGTTTTAAATCAATAAATCCCATTCTTATCATTAGGACTCAAGTTTTTGCTGATGCTTTAAAAACTTAATTACGACTACGTTGTGTTGATTATAATTATAAAAATTCTTAATTTTCCATAAATTATTATCATAAGCGCTGCTACATCTGCTTTATGCGAATAAAAAGTAGAAAATATTCAGTATTGAAATTTATTTTGAGCAATGAATGAGAAGAAAATATTGAAAATTCAAATATTTTTTCTCTTCTTTGGAATACACATTAGAATATCAGTCTGAACAACATTGAGCTGATTTTTTAAATTATTGTCAGAAATTATTAGAGTAAAAGGAATTTTCCATTTATACAAATGAACGATTGCCTTAAAATTGTTTACTTTCACTCTTCGAACTGATAAGGAGACACTCTTCAATTCGTTCATTTGTCTTTCAAATGCCGGAAGCCAAAGAACTTTGAATTATAGATTTAAACAAATAAAAACAGGTACCCGAGTTGTTCAAAACGTCACACAAGCTTAAAAATTCACATGTAAAGCGTGCATGAAACAAGAAACAAAACAAACAAAACTTTCTCCAAACTCACATCTAACCCCATAATAATGCTGCACCGTAGAACAACATCCCACCATACACACTTACCTGTTCGGGGAAGGTAAATTGTGCTCGACCGAACGGCCGCCCCTTTTCGAAAACGGTTTGCCGAACGGGATCCATATCGCATCGATGAGCGATAAATAGGAATCAATGGTCCCGATGCTTTGGGGGTTACACAACCTTTCTCCCCAATAATTCCCACTACTCCCCCCACTGGAAGGCACTCTTTAACGAGGTGCAGCAGGCGAATAAACACAAACCCTCGTCCCTGCTCCCGACAGCAAAAGAAAGCAAAAATTAGATTACAAATTCAAATACAACTCTCCCGGAAGCACGCTCGACGGGGTTTGCCGCCGCCCCATCCGCCCTTCGCAATCGGCACAGGAAAACAGGAAAGACAAACTTTTCCCCAGATCTCTGGGGAAAGGGAGAAGGGTACCAAGGGGGCTACACCTTTTGCTCATGACTTTTCCCTGACGAGCAAGTGAAAGGGAGGGTAAAGAAAGTGGCATGCGGTGTGGGAAAACGGTCGATAGCTAGATAAACAACAAAACTGAAAAGCCATTCACAGGACCTATTATGAATTCTACATGAGGTTATACACAATTTCATATTTTTTTTACGGCACCATACATTGCAATAACCTGTCGGTTTCAACAATGCTTACAAACATGAAAACGAGAGATAGCCCCGGCATACGACTGGCAAGCCACTAACCCGACCTCGACGTTGGTGGTTTCCAAACGATGGGAATGGTTTTGTAGTTTCATTCTGCCGTTTATCTTCTTCCTTCGCAAGCAAGCGGAGCGAAGTTTTTGGCCGCTCTGCATCCCTTTCTGTTGCCCGCCAAATAGTGGCCCACGAGTATCTTCCGCTCAAGATTACTGGGGATGTGCCGGAATGATGCCTTGCAAAAGGGTGAGGTAGTTAAGTTTTCGGAAGGGAAGGGCTGGGATGGGAGTAACTTTTCACTCCCGGAAACAGAGAGTGAAAGCTACGTCGGGCAAGTGGCTGAAGAAGCTACTCCTCTGCACTGAAGAGCTCGCTGCAAAGCGAACCATGACCCACCGGAGCGTGCAAAGAGTTGAAAAAAGGAACTCACGTGTGTGTGTTTTTGTTGGAAAGTTTGTAAAATGATGCAACTTTTCTTGTTCTGGGTGCGGTTTTCTTTCGGTTGGCTTAGAATCATTTCTTTTCCATTCCTTTCGCCCATCCCCCCGAAACTTTCTTTCTCTGGAATTTGTCTGGATAGGGACTTTCATTCGGGGGATTTAGGCACTGGACTGGGTGGTGGAAAGTTTTACCTCCTGCTAGTGATATGTGAACTTTTTTTTTACAAGCACTTGGCAAGAAAACAAGAGAGCAGGGAACAAACGCTGGATGTCAGGATCATCCTTTGAACCTTCTCTACTGGGACCGAGCAGAACTCCTGACTGGAACTCCATAGCTCGTTGAAAGTACGCCCGTACGCTGGTGGATGCCGTTTCAAGGTTTTTACGAACGCGGATCCACCACTGGTCCTTACCCCGAAGCCACGACAGGCGCACTGCTTGTTGAGCGTTTCCCGCGCACCGTAGCTGGGGTGTAATGTGGTGTTTCGGTACTAATTTCTGCCCAGCTCAGAATGGCATTAAAATTTAGATATGAGATCTTGTATTGGAACCCTCCCCCGTATTGGATAGCACCCGCCGGAGTGCTGGAGGGAAGCTGGGAAGGTATTTGTGTTGAAGTTTTGAGAGGCAATTAGAATGTAAACAAAGGCGCAAACTTTGGCTTACCGCAAAACGGAAATCATGCTCCTGGGGCGGGAGTTCTTTCTATGCCTTCCTCGAGCTGCGTGCTGTTGCTTCGTGTTGGCGGCAATACGGGATGATGGGGGTAATGGAACACCGTCTTCTGCTGCTTGCTTTCGAACACAAACTTTGTAAACTAGCTTACGTCAATACATGATCGGGTCAGGGAGGGGAGATACATCGCAAAAGGATGTACTTTCGGTCCTGTACGGGTGAATGTGTGATAACTTGGTTTGATGGTTTGTATTTTATGAACTCGGTGTATGATACAATGTGCACTTGGTGCTTGGTCCTTGTTATTGTGACTGAATACGATAAGCCAGTTGAGCCGCTGTCGGAAGAAAGTTACTGCCTTCTTACAGTGTATTATTTTATTGAAGGCAATTTGTAATCACTGACACTGTTGGTAAATGATTAAGGTTTACAAAGGTGGTTTTTACTTCTTCAAACAACAGTGTTACATTTTATGAAAGAGTTTTTGTAATAGTTTTGCCATTGTTTGGTCACTTTCACTAGACTATTGTTTGGTTTATTGTTGCTGAAAAATTTAGCAGCTGTATAGAAGTTTGCATTTTATTGCCAAGACGAATAAATTTTGTAAATTATTTCAGTGATTTTTTGTGTCCTTTTTATGTTTGAACAAAAATGAAGCTAAGTTGTTTAATGAACTAAGATAAATAATCATACGAACAAAAACGTGAGGAGATAAACCTTAAGGCGATTAAAGCAGCGTGCGGGACAATTTATGAGAATCAAAAATAGATTTAAATAATGCAATGGTGTTTTTTATTTATTGAAAATAAATATCATTTTTTCTGTAAATATATCTATCCAGAACGTTTGAAAATAAGGTATATGTATGTAAACTACGAAAATAATTTCAAGAAATAACAATTTTGAGTGGTTTAGATTACGTCATTAAAAAAACCAAATCCCAAAAGCACAATAAAGCCCCAGAGATAAAGTTGATAAGAAAAACACTTGGTTGGATGCATTTATTTCTGTTAGGCAGAACAAAAGCACCGGTAATCTCCTCAATCACTGGCACATCCGGCCCGATAGCAGGATCAACAAAGTAAAATTCCTAGAACAATTATCTCCACCCGCTTGTACGGAACGACCGTCCGCTCGCCGGATGCGCTTCACCCAAAACATGTACTCCTCCGTATGTTCCCCGTCCGATGTTGATCGCGTTCGATTGTAATTTTGCTCTGGCCCTTCCCGCGGAGCCAGAACTGCACGGCACGGAAAAACACATTAACAAAATCACTTCTGATTTGATTAACTCCGAAAATACGGGCACATTACAATGAAAAACATTTCAATTATCGTTCGCATATTTTGGGCACACCTTCTGCCAGCCATTTCTAGCCGGTGTGCCAGGCTGGTGTGTTTTTCTGTTCTCTCACTTTCGTTTGTTGCTGTTGTCGGTGGAATGGCTGACAGTGGACGAAAAAGAAGCAACGAAGCGCCAGCAAAAGTCCATCAGTTTTCATTCAGCGTAAAATAGTTGCAGGCCATTTGGAGCGACGAACCAACGGACGATATGGTTGGCGGTTGAAACTCGAGCCGATCCGAGCGCCGGCAGGGATGGGAGTGATCGATATCGAACGAACCGGTCTGGCTCGTATTTAGTTAATTTTCAGAAAAGCTTTTCACATCAATGTGTGCGCCAGTTTATGCGTTCGGAACAGCCCACGTGGGATGAATTGGGTTGGAACTATTTTATGCTTAATTTAAGCGGGATGCCCTTTTTTCTCAACCAACAGCTTACACACGCAAAAGCTATGAGAACCGGTAAGCTATTTTTTTGGTTATCCATCGACCGGTAGCGTTCTTCACTTTTGAATTGGTTGGGGTGAATTTGGCTCGTTTCAATGTTATTTGTATTTGCTAGCAATTGTTCAAACCTCAACAAACTAACAATACGTTTGGATGGTTTGGGATGGGCAGTGCAGGCTAAAGGGCAATGTTGCAACAATTGATGTGTATTGATTGAATGGTACTGTAAAAACCTGGGGATCTGTTTTTTGTGCTAGGAATGTTTCAATATTTACAAGCACTGGCCATATAACAGACCCGGAAGCTGGCTTAATATTTACTTGAGCTAACAGTAGGCAATATCTTTCATTGGTTATTACAATATTAGCTTTATGTGGTTGGGTATGGTGGTTAGTGTAGTGTGGTGTATTCGTTTCATCATTTGTACATTTACAATCTTTTCTCATAGTTTGTTTTATTTAGCTCTGATAGGTTATTTTAGTAGCTATATTTTAATTTTAATTTTATTTTTTTAATGTATTTAATTTTTTGCTGGTCTAGTGATACAGTTGTCAACTCGTACGACTTAGCCACATGTCCGTCATGGGTTCAAGCCCCGAATAGACCGTGCCCCCATACGTAGGACTGACTCTCCTGCTATGGTAACAATAAGTCATTGAAAGCCAAGCTTACTTCACTAGTGGGCACAGCCAGGCCTTGACCGACAACGGTTGTTGTGCCAAAGAAGAAGAAAATAATTTAGCAATACGTTTTTGCATTTATGACGTAAATAGCTTCTATAGCAGGGGTCTCCAAACTTTTCAGTTCGTGGGCCGCATTACTTCTCATAAAATTGAGTTAAGGGCAATTTTTCTGTTGCCTGTAGTTATTGCGAACGTTTAAATTTTGTCTTTATAAGGAAACACTAACATGATATACAAAACTTCTACAGCTTTCTATAAATGAAGCTTTGCCTGCGCCTTTGAAAAGCAACAATTTAATTTTCTCCTAAAATAGTCATACAAATTAACTTAATTGACAAAATTAATTTTGACTTTTACAAAGTTGCCACGGGCCGCATAATAGGCTCTCGAGGGCCTCATGCGGCCCACGGGCCGTAGTTTGGAGACCCCTGCTCTATAGGTTGGAATTATCACACTTCTTTTCTTCTCAAAATCATAAAAAGCTACATATGTATTTTCCTTATAAGCTTTGCTTTCGAACAATAAGTAAAAATGATTGAATTATTGTAAATCAAGCGCATAATTTCTCATATCGTACCAGAAGCTTCAAATACATGCTTTTCAATCGAGTCAAGCAACAAAAAGCCTTACTTTATGCTACGAGTCAATCCTTTTGTCGTGTGCGACTTGGACCACGGGCACAATATCCTCGCTCACTGGCCGGGCCGTTCTTTTGATCGCTTTTTCGGACAATTTTCTATCGGTGCGGCTCCGTTCCGAGTTTGAGGCTGTGTGTGTGTATGTGTATTCAGTACAGCATGGACACAAAAAAGGGTCATCATTACCGGTGCACATGAAAGACAGCAAAGCTTCCGTTCTTACTCGCCCCCAGGGGGAAGGTGCCGAAGCCAAGGGCTTGGCACTGCACAAACACAATCATTTTTCAATCACGTGGAACATCCTTAATGTCGTTGTCTGTTGGCAGGCTTAGGGGACTCGTTTTGGTTTTTGGGACGATGTTTTTTTTTTGTTTTGCGGCTGAAGAAGAAAATCAGAAAGGAAAATGTTGTTTTCCTCAATTTGATGGTTGCCGAGAGGTACCCAGAATTTATATTTTCTATTGAGACGAAATACCCACCGAGCAGGGTACAGCGTACAGGCTATGAAAGGGAACTGGGGCGAAGAGAACGGACATCTAGCTGGAAGTCAATCGGATGCGCAATGGTAGCCAAATATGCTAGGGCGGCGTCACACAGGAAAGGAAATAATAAATAACCGGTGTGTCTATTTTTCTGACAGGTTTTATAAACGACACGAGCGCAGAGAACAATTAACACCCGTCCTTCTCTGCCGGATGTGACCGTTGTTCGTTGGTGAAAATAGCGACGCAAGAATCGTAGTAGATTTGTCCCTTCTGGGACATGAGAATGCGTCGCAGAGGAGAAGGTTCATTTTCCACTAGGCTGCCAGTATGTCAATAGGCCCGCGGGTTTGCCCGTTCGATCGTGAGGGTGGATCCCATTTTTTTCTCTCTCCTGTTGGGTTTCTAAAAGGTCTCCGGAACGATCTAACGACAAGAAGGATGGCAATGTGGATTTCGCAAAATTTGATTGATGAAGCTTCGCTATCCTCTCCTTTCCCTTGTTCCACAGTACACAGTGTGCACGTGTCTCCCCCCGAAGGTAAGACGAAAATTGATTGAAAATTGAAGCTAAAGGTGCAGCTAATGCAGCAGTTTGAGGGTGAAGATGTTTTTTCTTCTCTTGATTTCTTCACTATTTTGAATCCGTCGTTTGGGGAGGTCGTTTTCGCTGGGAGGAATACATTCTTGGCAGTAGAGAGGCCACTAAACTTGTTGGGAGCTTATTGGTCATCGTTTAGCCGTCACAAGTGGACTTCCACTATTGTTGACGAATGCATGCGTGGGCCAAGCGAATGATGCTGACAGTTCATGAAGGCTGAATGAATAATGGCTTCGGCGACGTATACTGGCGGTGCAACCGATTTTCGGGGATGGAACATTACCAAAACCGGACCAATGGATTATGAGGCATTTGTGATAGACAAACAAGTTTTGGGGCAAGGCTTAATTGAATTGAATGAAATATTGAGCCTAGTGTATCACAAGGCGTGTGATGTGATTATTAGTTGTAGTTTTATGCTCCAATGAGATATATGTGAAATGTGGGAGCAACATCATAATAAATTACAAATACAACAAATTTGTTTTTTGTGCAAGTTGAGTTTTAATGTGTAACGTATTTGCTATTTGCATTAAAAATGTTGTTAAAGAATAAAAACAAGAATCGTTCAACTGTGCAGAAATCATTTTGAAGAGCTCAATGCGACGTATGCAATGTTGATAACGAATTTCAGTTTTCAAAGGAAAACGGTTGATTTTACTTTTAATTATCCAATTGCTTCAGCAATTATGATTGATGAGCAAATAATTTGCCAAGCTTAAGTGGGATTATTAGCAAATTATTAGCCTCACATTCTCTTAACAGCGTACTTCAAACCAATTTCACCTCAATGCCTTTAACGAGCTTATTATGATTGCTCGCAAGGATTATGAAAAACATGTTTTTGAACTTGACACTGTTTGTGAAAGAAACTGCCATCTCTGCATCTCATCTTCAGGCATTTCATTCATATGACAACTGTCGCACTATCGAGGCAGCCCAACAGCCCAATTGATGGAACATCGATAATCCCCAACAACAAGCGTGGCACAAACACTCGAAATCCAATTTCAACCGTCCAGCTCACGTACCGGCCGGAACAACCCAAAACGCGTCTACATCAAAGTGCAGTGCAGGGGGAACAGGTTGGCCGCACACTTTGCGAGCCGTAAATTCACCGGATCTTTACAGAAGCGACGCCGCGTCAATGCTAGTGCCAGTGCCCCATCTTTACCATCACTTGTCGGTGTACGAGACCGAGGGTGTACGGCAATACGCTTGTTTTCGCGACGCATGCGAAACCCGTTCTGTCGACGTATGACGTCCTCCGGTCGTTCGCGTCCGCGATGGGAAGAAAATCGTTCCATGACAATGCTCAAACAAATTAGGTTCGTTCGGCACCATTTACCATCTCTGGATGGTTGGGAACGGGTACTGGTGGGTGGATTTTATACCTCTATTTTTTCGGTCACCCTCGCTCTCTCTTTCTTTCTGGTTTCTACCACCATATTCCGGTTGATACGGTCGAGTCTACCCAAATCGCTCCCGCGTTTGAAGTGCCACGAGCACTATGGGCGAATACATGTTTGGGACCCTTGAGAGGGTGAAGCAGACCAACCTGGCGCAGAATGTATGGTTTATTTAAATAAAACTAACCGAACGCACGGTGGTACGCGACGCCAGACCGAACACCGGTACATGATCAATCGCGTCCCGGCATTGGAGCACCCGTATTAGCATAGCGCATGGAGTGGGTGGCTGGTGGGGCGCGCTAGTTGTGTGTAGGACTTATTTGCGTGCTGCATGCAGACATGTATTTGCAATGAGCATAATGTCTGCTTTTCCTGCATGTGTCTGCTTTACCGTCGTTGTCGTCGTGCTCGACGCTTACCGAGGCCCAGACGATGGAAATGTGATGGTAATCGGGGTGTGCTTTTTTCCCTTTTTCCACACAGCATGATGTTTGCTGTACAACGGATACGGGCATCTGTTTCCATCCAGCTCTTTCGCATCTCACGTGTGCCTTTCTATTCCGTGGCAACGTGTTTTTCGCGGGCCTTGCTACGGGAAAGATAGTGAAGCAAACACCACTACATAGCAGGAAAGGGGAAGAGTTACAACTGGGGAGCAAAATATTTTCCGAGCAATATTTTTCATCACAATCGAACTGTTCGGGTGTAAGGGGTGGCAGGGCACGCATATCGAACCGTGTAGCATTCACCGGGTTTATGCGACTGCAGCGAAAAGCTGTTCGATGTGAAAATGGGGCTGTGGAAAGGATAAAAACTGCATTTTTTCTCTCCCTAGCTCCCGTCTCCGCCACCTCCTGGCATACTCCGCAACAACGGCTGGGTAACGAGATGATATGGTGATAGTATTTTTTACCACCCCCTGCTACCGATGCTTTATGTTTGGCATGAAAAGGGTAGGCAAATCTTTTCACTATTCGCTGTACTAAATAAATGTATCCACGCCTCTTCCTACCGTAGATGTTGCCTACTCGTGTAGCTCCAGCAGAAATCTAGTACATTTTGTTTGATTTGTCATGCGAGCTTAAAGGGATGACGGTACAAGATGGCTACCTTACGTAACAGCGAGTTTTTTGCATCGATAAATGGTTCACAGTTTTGGTATTAGAAAAGCTTTTATACGTTACGCTGAAGATGCATGAAAGGCATAAATGAAAGAAAGACATTTTATTCTAAAAAATATATCCCCAAACAGATTGAATGGCATCAGTACCCTTTGCTCCTTTAAATCACTTTTTTTTTCTAAGTAAATATTTAACACAAAAAAATCCAAATATTCTACCAAAGCAGAACACGCGACACTAAATCCTTTTTCATACACACTACCTCAGCACCATCCCTTGACCCCGATGAAACTGGTGGACAGATGAATTCTCGTCCGTGGATCTTCCTTTTTGTTCTTTCGTTCCGTATGACACGTATTGTCAAACAAAAAAGATTTATAAAAAAAATCAACAACCATCGAACCGGCAAATTGACTGTATCGAGCGGAGCAGAATCGAGCCTCGTTTGAGCGTTTCGTTGTCTTGTTTTGCATGTTCCTCTACAGCGCGTTATGATCCTGCGTGTTGAGTGTTTTTTTTTGTTGCTTTTTACTTTTTAGCACACAAAACCACCATCACTAGAACCGCCGGGGTTTCGTGCGTGCGAATAAGCGGATGATATTTTACCAGCGAAACATACGTTCGATCGGTGTTTTCTTTTTTTTTGTGTTCAACTGTTGACGGATGCAACAACAAAAAGCAGGAACAAGATAGGCACGGGTTGCCTAAGTTTATTTCCGGAAACAAGCAGGGATGACGGGAGAGCGCATTGATGTCACCAGAAAAGCCCGCAAAAGCGTTCAATATAGAGCAAAGTGCTAGGCTGTGGGTGTGTTGAATTGGGAGCAATTTATTTCATTATTGGCTGGCTGTGCATTTTCCCGGTTCTTTCGGTGCCGCGAAAAGGAAACTTATTCGTTTAACGATCGGAAATATGTCGGTGTCCGGCTGGAGGTTTCGTTGGTGTCTTTAATTGATACTTCGTTTTTAAAACACGCACATCGTTTGTATAATTGGAGGAACGGAAATCGATTGATTTTCCGCACCGGAAGTGTTGCTAACGATCAACGCAGCGCTTTGCTTTGATTTGGTGAGCTCTTCTTTGCCGTATCGTTATTAAAAAAAAAAGACCAAGGAGAAATCTTCCCATCTGACGCTCACAGACGCATTAATTAATGGTTGACCGTTCAGAGTGCGTTCACCGTACAGCAAACGTCCCACAGTCGAACGATCCGGACGCAATGGTTCGAACCGAAGCCAAAAGTCCGGTCCAACACGGCACTGTCGGACTGTGTTTTCTCCGGACTCCCGGGGGACGGTGCGCTGCTGTCCGGAGCCCGGGCGAGTGTTGTGTTTGTTCGTATTTTGTGATTGTGACGTTCGGACCATCAAGTCAGCTCGTTCATTCGTTTCGGACAAATGGATACGACAAAATCAGCCTCTGCTCCCGTCGGGAGGGATCTTGTTCTCAAAGGGCGTCCTAGTTGTCCTAGTCGATTGCAAACCGAACAGTGTGCTCTCAGTCCCATAGCACGGAAGGCGAGGTGCGGAGGTGGCCTGAGGTTTGGAATAAAATTGTACTAATTCCGCCAAACCACAATCTGTGTTTTTGTGTCCACACAGAGAGCGATAGATGGAGTGAGAGAAAGAGAGCCCTACAGTGAAGGAGTTATAGATGGGCGCGGTGTCGAGAAGGACGCGGCGTGACGCGGTGATGGCAGAGGGTGGTGTTTGTATTTGCTGGTAGGATTTGTTTATTATGGTAATTGTTTCTGCCTGCACAAGCAATAAACCGGGCCAGAGGCAAACGACGCTAGAGAGCATCGGTTCAGCAGGCCGAGGCAACAAGCACGACACGCAATAGTGAAAGGAAAATTATGGATTTGCACCGCCCGGCCCATACGACCCTCGCTGACCCTCTGCGAGATCGAAGAAATGGCTTACGCAAAAACGGTCGCTTCACACGCTACGTGAGCTGACGTTGATCGGTGCTGATGGCTGCAGAAAACGTCCATCCAGCAGGCCAAAGCTGTCGAATCGAAATGAGGATACATTGGTTGGTAAATGACCACGACAACGACGACGATGACGACGACGGCGACGACGCTTGGTCCTGTGTCTGGTCTCTCGGTTTTGGGAAGCGCTTTGAAAGTGGGAACCACTTGAGGCAATATCGAAAAGTACACGAATTACGGGTGGCTTCGGTTTGGTTGGTTGGTTTCGGGCGACTTCTGGCAACTGTGACGCCGTCCCGGGTGCGTTTGTGTGTGTGTGTGTGTGTATGCGTGTGCGCATTTGCCGTTTTCGTTCGTTAGAAAGCTATTTGTTTGATGATTGCAATGCTTGACACTGGGACGTCGGTGGTCGTAGTGCAGCTTTGCCCGTGCAGGTTACTTTGGATCACGACCTTCGGGGCCAAAAGTTGAAACCGTTTCGGAACGTTTGATTTCACCTTGACAGTTGGTGCGCTGCGTGGTGCAGTTCCATGCTTCGTACGATAGCTAAATAGAACTTGCATCAATCACGATTCAATGTAATTGGTTGCGCTCGAAGAAATGGATGGTAAAGGTATGACATTTGAACACTAATAGATTTGATATTAATTTTGCAGTTGTATTTGAATCGTGTGTGCACTTCGGGGATATATGTGTAACTGTTTAAACTTAAGGGAAGTATTATAAAATATTTATCTTACTTCTTGACTCTTTTCTCATAACAGAAAAGACAAGTTCAAGGTACAGATCAGCAATACAATAACCACTAGGTGTGAAATTTAATGTAAATCATAAAATATCAGTTTTTATATCAAGTTGCAAGTTGAAATGATTTAAAAAGTGAAAATTTTAAGAATTGATAAAAGAGTCTAATAAAATATCAAAATATCAGGCACAATTATTATCCCTGTTTTTTTTGGCTTACCTTTGTTACGCCTTCCCTTGATGGAAAAGAACACTGTGTAACGTTATTAAAAACCAATTTAACCACTCCCACGTACACTCATCTGCTGCTAAAGGAAATCTCTTTATCAAGCGAGTGACCAGCTTGTTGAGGTTTGTTTGTTCTTGTTTTACAATTCCTGCTCAACGACAAAAGCGCCTGCTGCTGGAAAACGCATCACAACTGGGTAAATGTCACCGGTTCGCCGTTGCCGTTGATCCATGCGACCGCAGACCTATTATCAGTCGAAGGCTGGACCGTTTAGCGATCCAGAACGCAACCGCAACCAACTACTACTACTTCTATTACTGTACCACGTACCTTGCTGAACCGTCCGAGCAGGTTGATGGATTCCCTTTTACCTAGCCACTGGTTGCAAAATACTGCATGCAGACTGCCGTTTTTCCACGGTACCACTCGCTTCACTAGTCACCGTGTCATAGGCATCGGCGCCAGTTGTGCTTGATTCCTTTTGCCAACCACACGACGCCAACAACGCCGACAACGACGAACGGTTACATACAGCCCGGGCACAGAATGAGTGCTCGAGATTTTACAATTGGATTTTAGATATTGAATTAAAACGTCCGCTGAAAACCGTTCCCCGTACGTAATCAAATGTCCCCCGATGAGGACGTGGGGACTGATTGGCAGGGTAGATGTGTATGTGTGTGGATGTGGCGAAAAGTAGAGGGATGAAAAAATGGAACCACAACCGATTCAACCCGATGGTTGCGGTTGGGATTTTGTTAATCGAAATGCTGCTGATGGGATTTTTCCGCTGGAAACTCAGTTTCGTCCATCAGCCGTACGCTAGCGAACAAATTCATGTGCCTGCATGTCTGTGTGCCAGTATGTGCGTATATTGCGATGAGGCGAATGCTGGTGGCTGTGTTACGTTGGGTTTTTTTTCTCCACCTTCTACTGCTACTTCCGATTTTGCCATCTCATCGGTTAAGCCGTTCGGTTTCCGCCACGCCATGCGGATTCGCTTCAGTTGACGAACTAATCTTCCGGTCGGTTAAGGGAAATCCATCTGCGGCTAGCCTTCGCTTCCAGTTAGCTGCAGCTTGGGAGCTTCTTGCTGCTCTCTCCCGCTCTCTCTCTCTCTCTCTCTCTCTCTCTCTCTATTTCTCGGTATTCAACTGATAAGGAAAGAGGAGATGAAAGGCTGTCGGAATTCGACCCAGTGATGGAGGAGATGATCGTTACGTGATCCACGCGCCAAGTAGCGCAACGAGGATGCGGGTTTCGAGAAAGGTTAGACTCGCAAACGATTGGAAAAAATGTCGCAGATTGTATGCCGGGATAACGTTAACGTTGACATTGCGGTTAAACGATCCTGATAGCGGCCACCTTTATCCGTACGTTCGATGAAAATGGGTTTGTTGGGAGAATTATATTTTTTTTATTTTACCAATTATACTGTTTGTATTATTCATTTCATTAATCATTGTTGCAGTTGTTTGTTAACTTTTGCAATGTTTGGTTTATTTACTTATTTTTTCCATGATGATTTTTACGTTTAGCTATTAGTTTCTGTGACGTATTTAATTGATTAGCTTAATATTAGTTAAGCAGTAGGATTGCTATTCATATTTTGTTACTCACTCGTCTTTTTTTCATGTTGGAAAATTACAATTTCGTCATCTTACATTCTGTGTAATGATTAATGTTTGTTTGTTTGCCATGAATGTATCGCCTATATCTTTTCATATTGTAACTTGAAACGAATAGTAGATTAAGCATCATAATACTTCTTCATTTAATAAAACTAATATAATCTTTCCTATATAAATGAATAGAAAAATATAACTTAAATTCAATAAAAAATAAAATGATACAATTTAATCAAATATAGATAAATGCCTTTAGGTAATACTTCGCATCACTGTAGTATCATATTAAGCTTATGGTATTTCCGATTTATCACTCGTCAAACAGCACCTTCACACAGTTTGACGTATTTGTTGTACATTTTGTTCCATAGAAATCGCAAAATGGCACATTTTGTTTGCTTTTTATTCTCCCCGCCACTTACCTGCATAATGCCCCGGTCCCTTATTCGGTAGTAATTGATGACGGGTAAATGGCAACAGAGATGGGAAATGCCACCATCATCGTTCTCGTCATTGCGATTGCGACGCAACATCACCCGCTCAAACCACCAAAGCGATCTTAGTGTAACGGCAATTATCGATAATTTCGAACCAATTCATTATTCATTGACGAACGTTGATGATAAATGAATGCACAAAGAACGCCCATTTTCGACTACGGTGCAAAAGGTGTTACTCACTGAGCTTGTGTGTACGCGACCGGTTCCCCTTCATTACGATGTACCATGGACAGGATTGACTTTTTGCACCAGACCTACCCCCCCCCCCCCTCCTCCAGTTCGAACACCGGCAAGGCTCATTCCGCCTGTCCTCAAACATGTGGCAAGTGTGGTGTGAAGGAAGGTTTTTTTTTTGTGTGTGTGTTTGCTTTTGGCCCCCGATTGTATCACATTTTTCGTTCGCATTGCCTTTAATCGGCCCCGTTGAGTGGATGATAGGTACGAGCACAATTAATGGCCCGCAATCGATCATGAGCAGTTTGTTCGGTTCGCTGTTGCCCGTTCCAACCACAACGAGGAAAGCAGAATAATGAGATTTCGTTACAACTTGCCACAGTGTTGAGAGCTTAAATGTATGCGGGGTGCGTTAATGAGCCGAGGGCGCAGTTCCAATTGTGTTCGCGTATAATGGACACAGCAGCACTGTACACTGATTAGTGAAAAGATTGTGCACTCTTCCATTTTGCTGGTTCGTTAATTATCGATGACAATAGTGCATGTTGCTATCTGATCCGTTTGAAGTGTTTCATTTTTTAACGTGACCGGTCGATAATTCGGCTGATGAAGCCAAGCAGCAATGACTTAATGAAGCATTGCCCTTTTTAAAATGTGTTACTGATGATTGAAAACATTGCTCAACAAAATCATCCATTTCCTTCATCGCTCCGGAACGATTTTACTTCCAAAAAATAATAATCTGCCGCTCAGTACTAAACCACCTCTTCTATTCACACTATTATCTCGTCATTCACCAGCTCTAACCACTGATCGCCCGCAGCGAGAATGGATGGTTCCACGAATCCATTTCCACGACTTTGCGCTAATTCCGCTGAAAACCACTTCGCCAGCGAGCATAGAAACGGGCGGCTGGGCACTGAATAGAGGGTGGCATAAACTTTTAATGATGCCTTACGGTTAATCTATTCGACAGCCACAAGAAGCGGACTGGATGAGCGCTGCTAACAATGCTTCCTAGACGGACTGTGAAGGATGGAGGATCCGTCTTTTTTGTTTATTAGGACAATGAAGCACGCGCGAGTTCGATTGATTTTAGCCAACGTCTGCCCTTTGCCCGAGAACATGCAAACCGGCTCGCCGGCAATTGCCACTGGATATTTGGTGTTCAAGATTGTCAGCTTTGGAAAACTTGGATGGCATAAATACGAAACTAAGAATAGCATAAAATACGTTTTATTGAAAGGAAGGAAGGTTTGATGGCCTTAATCCATGAAAGCACAATGAGAGTGGGCGAATTCATTCTGTGTGAAAAATTCCAATACAAAGAAGCGCCTTTTGCAACATTGTACGGTACAAAAGCACGCAGCAGAGGACCTGTCACAGCGTGTGGACGAAAAATTTCAATTATCTTTTAATTTAATATTTTATCGTCTACTGCCAACATGCTCCCAAAGCGGCACACACATACACACGTAGACACTCAGTTGGCAAAAGGTGCATTCAGCACAGTGCAGCCAGATGGTACATTCTCGCACTTCCCCATTGCCAACACGGCGTCCGTTATGCAACGCTCGGTACCCCGGTAACGAGGTGCAAGCAACGACGTAACGACAATTGCTACCAGGATCACCAGGATAGGGGGGGGGGGGGGGGAAACGAGCGGGAAAACACTCGTGACACTCGATTGAAACGATTGTGCACCGTGTCGGTGCAGCGAAGCCCAGGCAGGTAGGCCTTACGAAAACAACACGAAGAAGAAAAAGGAACGACCGGGAAAGCATGGAAACCTCGTGACGCGAGCTCCATTAGTGTACGGAGTTTCCAGAAATGAATCTGCAAACGGTGATGATGAACCGCTCGCGACACGTTTCCACTTTGCGAAACAGCGAAACCCATCCTGCATTGGGGACCGGCAACAAAAAAAAAAACATCGTTTAAAGATTGCACCCAACGTACGGGTCAAGCCATCGAAAACCGTCCGGGGTACGTTTCACTATTAGGGGAGGGCAAACGAGTCCAATTCCGTGTGCTTTGATAGTCCGGGGATGCTTCGCGGGGCTCTGTTTTAGCCAATTAAAATGTGTCGAGCTGACAGGTTTTTGTTTGCCCGCTGTGGTCGTTTCCGCCGTGCCGGGGCGTGATCGGTGTCTCTGGTGTGCTGCACTGCCCCGATGATCATCGCACGTATTGTAAACTCAGACCGTAGACGGTGCACGTGTGCGCAGAGCGAGTAGGTATACCAGCGCTACGGTACCGAAATGATTTTACAAATTGGATGCTCACGATGTGTGGTGGCCGCCCGTGTTACACGTAAGAACGACGGCATCCCATTAGCATGGTTCGTGTGAAACAAATTGGAATCGAGAGGATGTGATCGAGCTCTTTCCATCACCATTCAGGAGAGCAATGAAGGCAGAAGGGGCACTATACAAAATGATAACAGCTACAGTTTAGCCCGATTCTTGTTTGAAGTCTGTTAAAAAGTTGCAATAATGAGAAACAGGTGCGATAACGCTCGTATCAAAAATACGTTTTCAACAACTACCTCTGAAAGCTAAAACTGAAAGCTCTTCCCGTTGTTACTTGTCCGATTAATCATGCCAATGGCACTTGCTCCTCGGAACTCCATGTTCCAACGATCCAGTGTTTAAAGTGCCATTCACAAAGATTTCATTGATTTTTCTCACCCTCTTCACCGCAACGGCTGCAACTGGGCCCGCAGTGGGCCGGGCCGGGCGATCCTTCAAGCTGCAGCCGTTTTTCCAATCGGAACGGAACAGCAGAGGCAATATTTACTAGCAAATAAACGTCTCATCTCAACACGAGATTTCGCAGAAAGCTTCACCGGGCTACTGTTGTACTTGGTTGTGAGATTTTATTTGACTTCTTGTCTTTCACCATGACCCTCATGGGTTTGGCATCTTTCTCCAGGCGGGCCCCGTTCCTGTTTTGTCTGTTGAAGCTTCAAGCGTTTCTGCGTTTCCCAACAGGAACGAGAAACGACGCACTGTAGAGTTGGACCTTTATTTGGACAGTTTTCAGCCAACCGAACGAATCGCTTCGATCGACGTCGAATGGAGTCGGTTGAGCAAAATGTGCTGACCTGTGCTGCATGGGCGGACAGGCAGGGCTCGCCGCAGATGTTGAGGTTTCGAGTGTTGCCATCGTGCTTTCGCTTTCCGACTGCTTCAAGCAGTTGCGAGCAGTGTGTCTGGGTTGGAATACCACCATCGAAGCTAAGGCACCCTCATCGGTCAGTGTGAGATTGTGATTAAACCGTACGCTTGTTTGGTCTCCTGTTTTTCAGGGAAAAGAATGTTTCATGTATCGAGTTAATAAAAGGATGCACGGAATGGCAAAGATAGGCAGCAATTGTGCAGTGTAGTTTAACTATTGCTCCAAAATACGATTGATTGCTTAATTGTTTTTCAAGGTTGAGAATCTTGGAAGTGGAACTGATGCACAACAATTTCGTCTCGTTCGTGGAATTGCATTGTTTCCATATGAGACCTAGAAGCTTCATCCATTTGGGAAAATTAAAAAAAAAAGATTTGAACATCTCAGCTGAGACACGAATGCCTAGGGCTAAGGATGCGTCATTTGTTCCATCTAATGTTATGCTATTATTGCAAAAATAATAACAGAAGCCAGTGAAACAAAGGGTTCAGTTTAGTTTGTGGCTTTGAGACGGTTCGATAGTACTTTTTATAGAGTTTTACATTTGATTAGTATAATTTACATTAATTTTACGCAATGTCAAAAGAATGAATGTGTCTTAATTAATATGAGTATGCCTATGGATCGATTGGTGATTATAATGAATATTATTATAAAATAAACTTCCATTACACTTTCCCCGAGCTACGAAAAATGATGCGTCTCGGAGGATGTCGCGTAACTCGAATATCACGTATTTCAGCCAAAATATGAATGATTGATAATTATTTATAATTAAATTTAGTTAATAAATATTCATTATAAATATTATTAATAATAAGCGATTTTAAACATTCAGCAGAACTGCAATTTATATTTAGCTCGGCAATTGTTGAAGAAAATGGTATCAATTGACTGTCAAAACTAAAAATTCGCCTAACTCGTATACGCGTAACTCGAGTGTCTCGTATCTCGGGGAAAGACTGTACAAGCAATACTACCTCAATTAAATTACACCATCTGATCAAGAGCAGTATAGACTTTTTGTATGAATTTTGAATTGAAGCTTTAAATAAAAAATATGACTTATTCTTATGCCTTTACAGGCTTTGTTGGATGCTTTCAATAGGAATTTCCGTTGTCCAAAAACGGTGCCTTAGAGCTCATTACCAATCGCATCAATCCTGTAGGAAATACTCAAGAAAGTGTCATTAAATTGCGATAAAACCTTGTATGAAAAACCTTTTATGCCTATAGCTTTACTATATTGAAAAAAGAAATCCAAAGCCACGCACCATAAACCAGCCGGTATTCAATTTCGCCTGGCAGTACGGTATGATTCAAATGATTTTCAATTGTTGCTATGCGATAAATTGTGCCTGTCCGACGGCGCCGTACCGCACCAAATCCCCTTTACCGAAGGAACCCATATTATTCATGTATTCCGCTTGGTAGATTACACTATTAAACATCTTGTATCCTCGCTTAAAGCCTTATCCGGCCGATATCTCCCGCCCGGCCGGACGTGCCCTTTAAACGACCTCCTTCCAACCAGGCGGCGATACGATCCCTCTCTCGGCCGCCATGCCGGGCGTGCGGTTCAAGATTTATTGAACGGCAGAATCGTTTGTGGCGTTCCGCGCTAGCCCATTTTGCTGAGATATTACAGTCACGTAGTATCCGAAGCCCGAGCCACCGCCCCCCCCGAGCCGTGCGAGCTTTTCTGTGTTGCGTTCCTTTTCGGGACCGAGCTTTATCGATTGTTCTTGCGTCCGTCAAAAAGTGGGCCTGTTTATCATAAGTGGTTACAGCGAAGTGGTGCGCAGCGTACCGCCAGCGCCGGTGAACTTTCTTCCACCGAGCGACTGACAGATTAGCGTTATCGCCCATTCATGCACGGAAAGGCCGGAGCGTCTTTTGGCGGAGCGCGTTTTGAGCGCGGGCATGGGGAGTTCGACGACGACGAGCGCGCGCGCGCCTTCGTTGCGTTGCGAGTGAAATATGCCGCCCCGCTGGATGGTTGCTACGAAAATTGCATTCCGTAAGCGGATGCCATCGCGGATGGGACGCTGCGGATGACGGGTGGTGGCGCCGCGAACGTGTTTCGTACTCTCTCGCCCTCCCCAAAATGGCCCTTTTGGGTGTTTGATTGGCTTCGTGCAAACGGCCGCACGTCGAAATCGCTACGCTAGCCTACGCTAATAAAATCCATTTTGGGGTTTATTAAAATTCATGAAAGCGAACAGTACGATACCCTTCAGTATTGCGCTCCCGTGCCCTCCACCGCCATCCCGGACAGGCAGGGGGACAGATGCTTGGGTGTATTTGCGCGATATCCTGGTGGATGTATTGTACCGCTTGAAAAGGAATATACAATCAGAGAGAAACGTTGGACGATGGAATGGTATGTGTGAGTGACGCTTTGGGGTGGGAGGTATGCAGGGGAGGGAAGTGGAAAAGAATGCAAAGGAAATGTAAACAAAGAATACAAATCGATCGATTTTCAATAACTGCTCGAGCAATTACCGTGAACATGGTTTGTGTGTAGCAGTTAACAATGGGCGTACTGTCGGAAGCAAGAAGGTAAACAGTTGCCATTCGAGCGTTTTTGGGACTATGGAGGCTTTAATACATAACGTTTTAAAGGCAATGAAATGAAGAAATATGTAACATAACGTAAACATTACTTCAAAGGGCCTGGAAGTGGATAGTTTAAACTTTTTAAAATGGAATGTTTCTTATTGAACATAATCATGATTGATTAGAACTCACGAATACCTCGTTTCAATTTTAGAACAATATTTTCCATTCCTTGCAATGTATCTTAATGTAAACAGGGTCATCTGCTTCTTGAATACAACAATCGTACCTAACCCTGACACAAAGCGCCCCTAAAAATGTACCACTTGCATGCTGCTCATCCAGTTGTGCAAACCTGCCGACCTGATAAGATACACAGCTGCCTTTGCAGCCCCACATCGGCCCCACAGTCTACACAGTCTGTACCGTCCTGTTTGCAACATATTTGTGCATTCATAACGTTCATTCTTGGAATGCGCTTCTCGGGCAAACTGGGAAATCGTGCAGTGAAATGGAACATAGCAATGGCACACAACCCAGAGGATGGCTTCCTGCAAGCACAATAAACGACCCTGAAGTGGAATGGTCTTTGTTGAAATTTATTGAGTGTTGCAGAACCGAAGATTGTGCATGTTGTAACATTATCTATCATTTTGCTTACGCCGAATGTCGTGTAGCGTGTGTATGTGTGTATGTGTGCGGTGAACTAGATCCTGTGTGTGTGTGTGTGGTTAATGCAATGTGAAACCTGTAGGAAGCAAGAACATAATGGAGCGATTCTTGATCGATTTTATCACTCCACAACACACACACTCACTCACACACAAACGTATCTACTTTCTGCCAATGTTTTGCGATGTAGCAAAAGCGGCACCGTCGGAAGAAGTAAAGTCGCATTGCAAAATTGTGAGGAAAATTCAATAAATACTGTTACTTGTTGCTTACCGTTGCATTGCCCTTCCAGCGCCAGCCAATTGCATGAGCCCTTCCCTTCGTAAAGGTAATTAATACATCACGCCGGCACGCGAATGTCCCAACGAGCGCGGGCACGTGTGGGATTGTGACATAAACTGGAAAACGTTTTGCGCTTTTACGCTCCGTTAGACAACGATTCATTTGCGAGCAGCAAGTTGCTCTTATGGCAGGCTGGCACGATGCCTGGGGGTGGTGGTGGTGGTGGATACCATTACTCGATGCGACGTATTCAGTACTTGAGTGGGAGCATTTGTGCCCACGTTGACGGCACGACGACAACACACGGAACATGGGATTTTCGGTTCGGAAATGTTTGCGTTCGGCACCGGTACACCATCGCTAGTTGCAACGGCGAGGCTGTGTTTGTGTTTGCACGAGTGTGTCTGTGTTTGGGGAAATTTAGTTTTTGTTCGGTTGCATGTTTGCTTTGTAGGCAGCACGCTCCACCCAAAAAGCGCACAGTTTGAGGCTCGTCCCTTGCTTAAATAGTGTTATGTTATGTAATTTATTCTTAGATTTTCTGCATTTTGTAGGTATTTCTCATTAATGAGAGGTTTTTATTCATGGTATATACTTAATTCAATCATTTGAGCCATGCAAGCAGACTTTTTATAGGATAAAATTAAATTGTAAAATAAAAGTTTTGTCATGTATGATTTGATTCTCTCATTTGATTCCAATATTTTTAATTCATCAATCATCAATTCTTCGATATCTGCGGCAAATTTCTGCACCAAAAGGACGTGCTTACCTGTCTTTTATTTAATCTGACGATGAAAAAGGACACTTTGAGAATCATCTTCTATAAGGCAACCCAAATCCTGGCATACGCTGATGATATAGACATCATTGGTCTGCAGCTCTCTTATGTAGCAGAAGCCTACCAAGGGATCGAGCAGGAGGCAGATAACCTTGCATTGCAGATAAACGAGGCAAAGACCAAACTGATGGTGGCAACATCAGCGGCCCTAACATCAAACTTACATAGGCTAGAAGTACAGATAGGCAAACACACTGGTTAAAGATTAGCAACGGCAAGAAAGCAGTTTACCTCAAAAAATCTGTCGCAACGGACCAAGCTGGGACTATATAGTCCCGGTACTCAAATACGCTTCAGAGACATGGACAGTGTTCGAATCTGACGAAACCCTCTTAGCCGCCTTCGAGAGAAAGATGCTCAGAAGGATATAGTACTTGGCCCCATATGTGTGGAAGGAAGGACTGGAGGAGCCGATGTTGTCGTGTAACGACGAGTTATACGAGATGCGCATGGAACCGGGCGACCCAGTCCGTAAATTCCTTTTAGACCGTCCAGGATGACCGATAGGGTGTGGTAGGCCCAAATTGGGGCGGCAGAACGGCGTGAAGGATTCCACCATTAAGACCAGGAAAGACGAAGGAACCGGACCGTTTCGGTAGTTTCGGACACTCCTGCAGCAGATTTCAATGCAGTTGTAGCTACGGTTAAGTAAGTTTGTATTCATTTCTCGCAATCGAGACATCTCAATGTCAAGGTAGTGATTTATTTTACTGAAACATTCAGTTTGGAATTAACTCTGTTGGTTTTAATACAGGACTCTACAGTTTTTTAAGTTCGCAGGCCATATTGCTTTGCAAAAAAACCTTTTTGGGGGCCATTTTTATATCGAATTCTACAGTTTCGTGTTATGTTTCGTCTATTGAAAATCAAAAAATATTTGTATTAAGGGCCTGTTTATTATTTGCAAAATCATCGTAGGCTGCGTTACAGGCTCTCGAAAGCCGCAATTTAGAAGCTTCTGCTCTAAACCTGTGAGACTCCTGCTGCTCTAAAGAATGAAAAAAAAAAATAGAAATCATCAAAAACAGCTAACACAACTTCGTGTTCATACTGAATGAAATTTAAAAAACATGTCAATAAGACACATTGCTCAGTTCAAAGGATGGAATTTGAATAAAAAATTAACAAACCTTTACAGTAGTATTTGTTACAGACAGATGAAACCAGTAGAAGCAAACATTTAAATTGAGATCAGAAAAGGTTAACAGCGTATAATAATTGTTCTTGACAAGCCAGCCGCCAGCAGTAAATTGTTCAACCAAACGAACGAAAACAATCGCCCATCACAGCCGATGGTTCCAAAAGAAAGAAAAAACAAACGAACCGTTTCACACTTAAAATGAAACCAATCTGTTCCAATCACAAACAAAAAATAAAACACAGTCAATCATGTTTAACTCATTCTTGTTGTTGAAGGCTTGTCAGAAACGTAGCTCTCCACATCCTATGGCAGTGTCGGAATCGGACCATGTTGAAATAATTGCGGTTTACTGGCTGACCAGATACTGAATTTCCTTTCGGGGGATGCAACAGAACGCAAGAAAGATCAACTGTCGGTTGTGGCAGAAATAAATAAATAATAAATAAATAAATAATGAAATTTTACTCTGCCCAAGGCTTTCGTGTGAAACTGAAACCTTTGTAGCACACTCACAAAAACACACACACACACACACACACACACACACACACACACACACACACACACACACACACACACACACACACACACACACACACACACACACACACACACACACACACACACACACCACACACACACCCATTCAGCAGCCACTTTGTGTCATTGGCTTTTTTGATCAAAGCCATCGAGTTAATGGAATTAAACCAACCATCCGTCCAATAATCAATCGGATCAAACGATCAGTGGCAGGGAAATAAAAACAAATTAAAAAAAGCATGCCACAATAACAACAGCGTAACTGTAACGGTGCAAGTAGCATACCAAGGGGATGGATGCTTTCCGAGCATGAGGGGAAGAAAGTAAGTCAAGCTCGTAAAAAAGTGCTGTTATTTTTTTTATTGTGCGTTTGAAACACGTTCTTCATTCCCCGACTGGTTTGGGCTCTTGCCGTCGAGAGTGGTCACGTTTGCTACATTTCCCTGATTGTGGCCAAGTTTCCACCAGCGGGAAGAGTGAACAAGAGGGCAAGAAATGCATAATCCTTCACCCGAGGTGGGGATGAATTTCAATGCTTTATCTGCTTTTGTTTTTTTATTTATATTCCCTCTCCTCGTTCGGATCGTAACCCGCTCGCAAAACGCCCGACACTTGTTCCCCCTCGACGAAACAGGATAATGCTGATAATGGTTTCAAAGTGATTCTTCCCGGTTCAATTTCCACGATTGCTCCCGCTCGACCGTTATCTAGCATCGTTTTTTTATCTGCAGCTTCTTATTCTTTTTCTTCTTGTTTTTTTTTTGCTGTCATGACTACGCTTCTGATCTCATTTTTCTCAACCCTCGCGCACTGCCTCCCATTTGTACCACGCTCCATTCAAGGTCAATTTGGAAAGCATCGCCATCATCATCATCGCTCAACAGTATCCTTCTGATGGTATTGTTTTAACATTTGCTCACTTGTTCTCTCTCTCTCTCTCTCTCTCTCTCTCTCTCTCTCTTTCTTCCTTCTTTTGTATCTCTCTCGCTATCTCTCGCTTAGTCTTACGCTCTATTTCTTTTACCCATTCTCCCTTCCCAAAGAAGAAAGTAATGATGAGCTGCTTTAAGAATGAAAGCGCAGTACATGGGTTGGGTTTTTTGTGCAGGCCACTCCGCACGGACATGCCCTACTTCCGGATTAAATTCATAACAATATTTGACTTTACGTCGCCTGTCGGATTACTTCCGGGACTGTGTGTATTCTAGACGGGGCGCGTCGTGCCGTGTTCTCGCTTTCTTTTCTTACGTAAGTGATTCGGGAGCGTCTATACGATCTTTACCTCGGTGGATGTGTATTCATATTCATCGAAAGAAGTATACTTCTCATATAAAATTCCAATTCTACTAGCAACTAGCATTGCGAGTTTTACTGTGTATGTTACTTTTCTTTTAATCATCTCTTCAAACCGTAAAATGATGAAGTGCAGAAAGATGCCCACGAAACGGTAGCATTGAATAGCAAAGGCCGGTCTCCCTTCAGGAAGGACTCGTGATGAGCGAAAAGCGTCCCCCAGGTTGCGACCCGACCGACACGAATCCGACGGAATCATCTGTTCCTCTGCTCGGCTTTTAGTACGCCCGTTTGCCACCATCGTACCGGTTGGCGCTGGTGGTGCACGAAGCAGGCGCATTAAGGCAGCCGAAACCCGACGGTGGACTGGTGTTCACGCCTGGAAGCCGTCCAAAACTGCACTTCTGGGGTGAGCGTTAGACGACTCTCCTCTTCTCTCTCGGGCTGGGCACCAGAACGCACACTGCTGTGGGATGCTGTCGGTCGAGCGTGTTGGTAGCTTGTCTTCAAAAAAAACGTAAACATTCGCACACAAACACAGGTACGCGCGTACGGCTCTCCTGCGCTCTGGGAAAAATGTCTCTTCTACTGACACGCAAACACGTACACGCATATTTGCACGCCACACACAGACACGCTCACATGGGTTACGCATCCGGTTTTGGGCTGGTCCGAAGTGAAGCGGATGTTTACGAGATTTTGCGAAGATGTGCTAGCAGCAGTACGACACCACATAAAGTAAGAAAATGTTACCGTTGAAAAGCCGTGTGCCCACGGTTCTGGAACTCAGGCAGCAGCACACCGCTGTGGGACATCCCAGCTCGACCGCCAGTCTGGGGCGGATGAGGTTTGACAGATCTTCGCTCGATAACCGTGCACTTGCCTGTTCCCGCCTGCCGTCGTTTGGGCTTGTTTGTTTGGTGGAATAAGGAAAATTGAATGAAAGGATACTGGGCCGTGCTTGGCTGTGCTTTTTTGCAGCTTGGTCCAGACCTCGGCTAAGAAAATTGGCTTCAGGCTCGGTGTGTTGCGTCGTGTTTTATTTTTCTTCTCCTCTTGTAGGAATGACTTTTTGTTGTTGTTGCTGCTCGTTCTGTTTGTCTGTAGCTTTTTGGGCATGAACAAAAAGCCACCCAGTGCAAAAAGGTGCAAGCAAAACTGCAAACCCTGAACCCCAAAACCGTAATAATAAATCATCATTTGCAGGTAAAGTTTTCCAAGCAGGGGTTTTTTGGGCACGTTACGCTTTTACACAACAGCTACAGCTTCCGCTTTCTTTCTGACCCTGTGCTGGTGAATTGTATGATGCTTTGCTGTTTGCCTTCCGTGTGCATAATTTACTTTTTTTTAGCATAACAATACAACAATTGCCAATTTCACATAAGCGATCCAAATGGTGCATGAATTTGAATACGGGCTGTATGAATGTGGAAGCGGAAATGTGCATGCAAAGTAATCAATTAAATTGGAAAACTAATGGAAACGAGCGACGAAAAAAGGCGGACAAATACTCATACACGCTCACATACAATTTTGCGCCCGACTGGAAATCAGTGCGTGTGTATTATAATTGAATTCGTGATTTGGATGGGGGATCCACACTAACGCGGCCCGTCCTTTTCCCCCACTGGCAGTCATTACAACAATTCTCTTTTTATCGTGTATCCACCCAATGAGGACAGATTTTTATCAATTCTTGCTACGAACGGAAGGACCAAACAAAAAAGCAAGCAGTGGAAAAGCAAACACAAACACACACTCGCAGAAGAAAATCGACCTACGATCAGCAGTTGCAGTCGCTGCTAAAGCGGGGATCGACATTTGTTAGGCATTATCATCAGTTCCAACAAAGAGCGTGGTGAAGAGGAAAAGAACGACTGCTGGAAAAAGTCCTTGACCAGCATTAGCCCGATTGCCTGTTCCCCTATCCCTTGCCTTTTCCTTTGCCACACAAAAGGGGCTCATAGTGAAGGGGAGGGGGAGAGAGTTCAGCATAAATATGGATTTGATCCTCGATTGTCAGCTCCGGCGGGATTTCGGTTACCACTGCCACTGATTTCTCGGCGTCCCTTTGTCAGCAGAAATTTGCCATGGCTGGGAGGTGGGCAGAGTGGGCTTTTGGCCCCAAGCATAAAGAGGCACATAATGTTTGTGTGTATGTGTATGTGTGTGTGTGTGTGTGTGTGTGTGTGTGTGTGTGTGTGTTGCAGGCTGGTTGGCATGGTCCCCATGGTGCGCGGATGGTTCGCGCTGCTTTCGCTGCTTTAGTTTATGATGGCAGGCAAATTGGTCGTATAAACATGAAGAAACGCACACACACACACACACGCGTAGGCAAAACCGACATATGCGTGAGACGTGCTGGAAGAGGGCTCTCCCTTCCCCAATCCAGGAGTAGGATTAAAACCGGGTTGGGAGCACGACGAGAGGGGCACAAAAAACCGCCGGCTTGTGCATAATATTTCCCTGCCAGGGAAACGAACTCTATATTTATTATTTTCTTCTGCCTTTTTATCCCGCATCCCGCACAAACAAGCTAACACACACACATTCAATTCGTAAGCTTAAAGAGGGAGCCGCAGGAAACATGCATGTGTTTTTTGTGTGTCTGTGTCCCGATTTTATTTATCCGCTTTATAGGCTTTCTCGTGCTGTTTTCCCACACAAAAGGGGGAAAAGGGCGGTACGCAACTGGGAAAGAAAATGTGTGCAATAAAAATATTAAAATCCTTCACCGACCAAAAGGCAACACTCTGTGCGGTGCTGCTGGCGGCATTGAGGGTTTTAAGGGGGTTTTATTCACTGCTCACCCAAACAACGATAGCCTCTCCTCTTCACTTAGGGCCAGAGATGTCAAACTGTTGGCCGGCGGGCAGCATAGAAAATAAAGTAGAACCATTAGCTGTGTGTGGTTTTGAAACATTACGTTTTCTTTTAATTCTAAAGTCCAAATTCCATTACGTAAAATATTGGGGTTTTCTGATATATTTAATTAAATATTTATCAGACTATGACTTTATTGTAAACCAAAAGAAAGAAATATTCAATTTAGGCTTTTTGCTATCAAACTGTTTGATTATCCCAACTATTTACTCTGTCAAACTTACTGAAATAATGAATTAATGAAATGCATTTCATTCATCATCTCAATACGTTTTAGCAAACTAAGTAATTGGGGAATTGAATACAATTTCTTTTCGTGTGCGATAAGCCATACTCTGATAAATATTCAATGAAATATAGCAGAAAATCCCAAAATTGTACATTCACTTTCACGCAGGCCCTTTGAGACCATAAGAGCAAATTCGGGAAGAAAAAAACTTCGCAAAATTAACACAATCTCTTAAAAAACAGGAATAAAATGCGCAAGCTCTGACATTTTTTTTTCCATATTGTATTGGGGAAAAATATTAAATCGAACCCCTCTCTAGGCACGGTTGCTGCTTAGAACATTATATTTCTTCAAAACGATTAGAAATTGATTGAAATGAGCACAACCGTGTGTTACTTTAGATAGGATGCTAAGAACGATTTAAAGCTTTCGATGAGGCAGCAGTGACTAGACTTTTCTGCATGTGGGCTTGTGGTTCTGATGTTGAACGCCATAATATCAGTTACCACGGTTACTAAGGACTTGTATGACACCGTTGCACTCCCCGACTGTGCAATGGAGATTTATCTGAGGACTTTGGAAGATCCAAGTTCTATTTGAAGTAGCATTTTGGCCCGCGTGATCAAATGAGTTTGACATTGCTGACATAGGGCTACAGGATGCGTTTTAATCATAGCAGAGAGAGACGAGTGCGTCCTGCGTAAACGCATCCGGCTCTTCTTTATTTTATTATTTCAACATCAAACAACATGTGCGTGAGTGATTGTGGTTAGAGTGAAATATAAGGCAGGAAGTTGCTTGTTAAGTGTGCAACAAAAAACCAAGGAAGAAAAGACAAGTATCCCTTTTTAAAGTGACTTTTTGTTAAGGGAACATCCCACTGACGATGGAAAGGAGAAGACAATATTCAGCAAATGTCGGCTTGTTTTATTTGGTTCATTTTTTTGCCTCAAACTCCCAACAGTGCACTCGTAGTGTGTATTAAAGACGCACATGGCACAACACGTAAATGCTTGCGTTTGGTGGGTTCGTTTCTTACCCTCGCCCCAGAACGGTGCTTGAACGGTTTGTTTTTGCTCGCTGTTTCGTTTTCACTTTGCTTCACCGTAAAATAAAGGCATCTGGGGGAAAAAAGCAATGGAACACAATAACCGATTGTGTTGTGTGTGTGTTTGTGCGTGTGGGCAAAAGAAAAGCAAAAGAAATGAATGAAACCTGGACAGGAAAAGCCTAATTTATTTCTGTTTGTGTGCCCGTGTGTGTGGTCCAGTACTTGTGGTCATGTTGTTTGTTTGAGCTTTTTTCCTTTGCATTCCCTTTCCCAAGTTTCAGCTACTATCGTTCCCAATTTCATCACACACACACACACACACACACACACACACCATTCTCATGCCTGGGCTTGTTGATGTACGCAAATTTTTCTTCGTTATCCGCTTTTGGGTGCGTCCTTCTGGGGGTCGTTCAGGTTGTCCACACACATACACACACACATACACACGTGCACACAAAACATCATTTGATCAGTTGCCAGCCAAATGTTATGCCCGACCCACTACTTTTTTTGTACGTGTGTCTATGGTGTGTGTGTGTGTGTGCGTGGCTGTGTTGTGTTGTGTTTGCATACACTCACCTCGAGGGAAATTCGTACCATCGCTTCGTGTGTGAGTGTCTCGGGCGTGTTTAACTTTGCCACGTTACAGACGCTAGCAGCAGCGCCATCTTCTGCCCTACCCGCCCCACCCTTCCAACCTGGTTTGACTTTGACCAGAATGATTACGGAGCGACTCGGGGCCAGTAACTGACCAAAAAAGGGAAATGGCACTTCCGATGAAGGTCGGGCTCGGTAGGTCCCTCTCGCTCCATTTTCCCCCTCTCATCCCTGGGCAGACGTAAATTTGGGAAATTCGGGACACAGCATCTCGTCGGGGCTTAGCGCAAAACGAGCTTTGCTGTGTGTGTATGTGAGTGGGGGAAATTGGCAGCACAGCTCGACCAAATTAACCCAAACCAGGTCCAGCAAATCCGATGACGGCTTGGAGGCTCAGGAGCCAGGGAAGGTGACGACGAGTTGTCCAAAGAAATGTAAATTGAAGCTCGAATTGATGTAATCGGTGTGCCGGATCGGGTGTTACGGCTTTCGTATGTGAGTGTGTCCGTTAGGAGGGATGAAATTGGCAAAGGAAATCAAATTTTCAACTTATCATCAATTTGACCGGTGGGTGACCGACGGATCCCAGCATATACTTCCCCCGGCGTTCCCGGGACACCAGGATGACCTCTTTCTGCTTGCGCTAACGCTGCAAAGCGTTTGGTGCTGTTTTTAGTGTGTTTCGAGGTTCCTTTTTTTTACTTCGTGCGAGAAAGTGTGGACCCAGCTTCCGTTCCGTTAGACGCCTGTGGACGGAGGATTCATTTAAGTGTGCTTTCCGGTTCCCGTTTTTTTTATTTTGCTCTAACCCTCCCGTTTTTTTCTCACCCCCAACCATTGCGTCTTTGCTGGCGTGGGTCACTGTTGCTGCTGTCAGTTACGCCGGATTTGCTGGCTTTAGAGTTTGCTTAACGAGAAGGAATGAGATTGATAGCGACAAACGGTCGAAATAAATGGCACCATGGGTCGTTTTGGTGCTATGACGGATGGGGAGTGGTGTGGACGGGAGTCCGATGAATGTTCAAAGAGAACGGGAACGAATGATGAGCAAGATTGGCAGAGTGAAAAGAAGCAACACAAAGAAGAAAAAAAAACGCCTTCATGAGACGTTTCGTTTCGGAATTAATTCTGTTTGCGATACGGATCTTGTACCGTCCGTGGGCCACCGGATTCGGTCTTGATTGAACGTAGAAAAATGCTGTCCCCTCCCCCAACAAGCGGGCGGGATGCTGGGATCCGTCCTTTTCCCCATTCCCGCGTATTAAGTACGCTGCTTTTAATCCCAACACCGTACCATTTTCTGGCTGACCGTGCCGGTGTAAAGTTAATAGTGGTATTTACTAGAAAAGTGTGGAAAAGCAGCACACAACAACAACAAAAAATGGGAATGAAAACTTTAATGTGTTTGGTACACACCTTTTTTTCACTCGTCCCGGATTCCAGTGGGGCGGGATGAAACATTATCATGATGCATAATCGGCTCAAAGCGGGATGCAAAACGAGTCAGGAAGCGAGCGTGTAGATAAATCCTTAGCGAAGGAATGGAAATGAGATTATCCGGCCTGAGCTTCCCGGAGCTTAATCCATCCGATCGTGTGCAACTTTGTGCTGTGCGTTGCTGCTGATGGTAGCGGCTCTGATGTGTGGACACTACCCCATCACCACTCCCAATCGATGTTGTGCCGAAGCGTGTGATGGAGAATGTTTAATCTCGTTTTTTTCACTTGGCTGGGTTATTTTGATTTGCATACATCGGTGTTTTCAGCTTTTGCCTGGAAAATTAGTTTTTACAGAAACTAAAAGAAAAAGTACTTCAGTCAGTCCGATTATTCAATTGATTACCGTGTGGTCACTAGGTAAAAAAAATGCAACTTCAATGAATATCAGTTGCTTTGAAAACATTTGAAAAAGCATTTTACACTAAATTTAATTACTTGCAAGCAAGAAACCAATTTCAAGCTTTTCCAGTCGTATCGATCTAGCATTTTGATGTTCGTGTGTTTAGCGATTTCAATTTGACTTTTGTCTATCAACGATGATGATACATGTGGCCACTTAGTTTAAGTTTATGTAACGACTTTAAGTTTCATAATGCATATTCTTTTTCGTTTAAAAAATTTTTTTGTCAGTAATCTGTTAATGTTCTGGGCTACTTATTACCAGTAGCAAAATTCCTCATGTTTGCAGATGATATGAAATAATCTAAGCCAAAGCACATTGAATTAGGCTGCCACGAGCGGCAGCAGCATTCAAACAACTTCTAAAACTAGTGCAACCACAATAGATGATGACTGATCATGTAACGGATCTCGGTATTGCCACCAACTTCTCGGGTTCTTACTTCGAATAGCTAAAGACCTCAAGGACCCTATGTGTCTGAAAGGTGGCTGCATCCTTTCTGTGCTCAAATACCAACTATTCCCTCAACTATGCTTCAGCAATTAGATCTGTGTGCCCCAAACGGTTCCTCTACGTCCACGCCCGTTACTCGCTATTGCCCGCCGTTGAACCAACTATGAATCAGACGACTCGCTAACTTCAATGTGCAGATCATTGTATTATGAACTGAATTAATAAACAATAATAATAATACTATTAATAATAATACAAACATCTACATTCGCGGCTTGAACCCATCACGAGAATGTTGTTGAGCCGTATAAGTTATTACTAGAGGTGTGCCAAATGAACCAGAACGGTACGGATCGTTCAGTTCACGGGGGAAAAAATAAAGAATAAGAGAAGAACGCTATGGCTCTTTTAAAAAAAAATCTAAATAAAAAAATCATGAAAATGAGTGCAAACATTCATCATTATTTTGAAATAATAATCAGAAAAACCATTCAACCTTCACAAATTAAGAGACAAAACAAGAAATGGTCTATTTTGAACTATTTCTGTGATTTGCTTTCCAGGGTTAAATTGCAAAGTGTTAATATTGGTTTGCTTTTGCTGTTATCAGACAAACGAATTAATCTGTAGTTCCACCGATTTTCGAATGGTGTACTGATTCACAGACTAAACAGTTATTGCTGTTTTGTAAAAGAACGAAAGAACCGACATCACGTTCACGTCCACAGCAATGAGCTCACTCACGTTCACTTAAAAGATCCGAAATGCCCACCTCTAGACTGTACCCTCGAACCGGTCCATTAATAATAACCCCGTTACCATGCTATTGAATCTTTCGAATTTTCGCTATGAACTTCAACCGTCACCATGATACTTTGTGTAGAGAAACATTTAAATAACATTAGCAAACTTACTAATCAAACGAAAGGCTTTTTTATAATAGCTACATGTTGCTTTTCATTAATAACGTTGTTTAAAAGAATTGGTGGAAAAAGGTTTAAAATATTTCTAGCAAGACGTAAATAGTGGTTTTCTTTGGCTTGAACAAAAAACATGGTGCCTTGTTTTCTGTTTAAATTGAAGCAGCTGATAATTAAAATAAAAAATAAAAGAATGTTAGCTGATGTTTAGAATAAAAAAAAAAAACATAAAATGCGTTGAGTCTGCTGGCACACGAATAATTAAAGGTACCAAAAAAAAGTTTTTTAATCGATTTTAACGAATTTACAATCACACTGCAGATGCAGATCAAACAAAATAGTTTTCTCTACTACATTCCTAAACTGGAGTTCATAAACATGCCATTGTTTACAGAACATGAGCTAATTTTTAATGTACTTGCGTATTTATCATGCGCTATAAAATCATGTCGAACAGCCAATCTGGACGTACCCACATTCGATGAAGCAGCACATAGTTCCATGTTTTCCCTCCTCCCCACCCGATACAGAACACCTCGCCAGCACAACACGCTGCTAGAGACCCAAGCCCGAGTTGCCAAAACCGCAATTTACGAAATATTTTCCCAAATTTCCATCCCTTTTGTGTGTGAGGCGCGAAATGGCGAAACAAAAGGGCAGCGCAGCCAGGAAAACTACAGCGTGCTGCCCTGCTGGAACAACCGCCGTAGCATGCCATGCCGCGGTATGTGTGAGCAGCAAAGTGTACAGCAGTGTTTAAACAGAAGAAATAATACTCATTCCCCCTTCTCCCTTACCTACCACTTCTCCCCATATCAACCAACTGTCGGAGCAAAACTATGCCCTCGGCGTGAGTGTGCTTCGTTAAATTCCGTTGCTTATATTTTATTCAATATTAGTTTTTAAACCTCCGCCCTCCCGTCCCATTCGTAGCCGTTGCTCATAGCACCGGTTTTACGGCGTTTTTCGGGCGTGCAGGCAGCGAGAGAGCTGTGGAATGTGAGGCTGCCCTCGGTTTATGCTGTTGGGCTGGGGCACCGTCAAATGAGCGCCGGAACATACGGCTGCTGCCATTTGCTGCTTTTTTCGACCCCCGGAGGATGTGGTGAAGTTGTGCCGTGTACTGTGTGCCGTGTCTAAAATACCAAGGTACCAGTGCAGGTTGACCAGCTTTTCTATGGTCATGTATGTGTGTGTGAGTGTGAGTAAGTGTGTGTGCTTGAGAATTGCTCAATGTCCTTGTGCCTCCCGTCCGTCCCAAAGGGGCCGTGTGTGTGCAGCGTCTGGTGCACATAAATCATAGACCGAAGGGAAGATTACTGGTCCCAATTTTCTTACCTTGCTTGCCAAACTCGAACAGCGACCCACCCGTCTGCTCCCCTGCTTTACCACCCCGTACAGGACAGTCCCATGTTCAAACAAATGAATTTTCTCCACCGACAAGAACTTTGGTTCGAAAATCGAACAAAAACCGATGCTGCATCGTGCGCTGGGAAAGGGCAAGATGGTCAGTGATAGCAATTTCTATTTTTGTTGTTGCTGTTGGTTCGTTTGTTTGTTATCGGATATCCTCGATTGGGGCGGTGAAAAAGGTGCAAAAGGGTGGACACAAATTTGTTCCACTGTTCGTTGCTGCTAGGGTGTCCAACAGTGTCCGGTGTTTTGCGGTGAGTGGTAGATTACATTTTTGTGTTCGGGCGGGCTCGTATGCAAGAAGCAGATGGAACCACCCCACCTGGTGGGCACGTGCCAAGGGTCCGGAAAAGACATTGCCTACAGCAATTTGTACTGCTGCGAAGGACGGTTGCATCTGCAGGTGAATGGAAGCATATTTGGCAGTGTGGGCATTGTATTCGCCTTTGTGGTGGATCAAATTCAAATATTGGCTTTGTAGAATGTTGTTTTCTGGTATTAAAATGGTAAAAAGTTGCGAGAAAAAATCACTTTTTGCTAAAGCATTGATTAAAGCGTAACGATATACAACAAAGCCATAAATAGCGCAGCTACACCAACGTCAATGGTAGAAAATTAGGCGTGTAGGGGTGTTCTTTGAATGTTAATAAAAGACATTCACTTGATCTTGTAATAGAAAAGTCGATTTCGGTGAATTATAAGCAGTCGCTGGTTAGAGTTTTTGACATTTGAGTTAACATATTACGTGCTATTCTACGAAGGGCGAAAGGTTGTTCTGGAGTGTAGTTAAGCTAATGTTTCTTTTAGGTGTTTTTCTTTTAATTTTTTTGTTGGCTGATGCAACGGTAAGAAGGATTAGGATTTCTTGGAAAGAGGGATGAAGTTGATACACTTATCTGGAGCCCACACATGCTTATGTTGTTATTTTTTACTTTTCTTCTTTCGAGCTTTAAAGCTACACTCGTATTTAGCTGAGTCAAAATGTGCTTGATCGGTCGACAGTGGCGCTGGTTTGGGTTGTCCAATTGGTGTTAAAGGATTCAATTTCATGACATTTTATATCATTATAGGGTAAAATTATTACAATAAGCATAGAAAGGGACCTATATTGTGTATAAAAAGCCTTCCGATATCAAGAGTTTTTCATAAAATAGGAGAGTCTGACAATCATTCCGAGACATTAGTCGGTTTTGCTCGTGATGTCGTTTATCATGTGCATAAATAGTGAGCAAATTATCCAGCAATCAATCGTTGGTTCCTTGCAAGTAATGGAGTTAATTTTTGGAAGTAGTCATACTTGGTGATTCTTCAAATATCATGCAAAATGACTGATTATCTTAAGTGATAAGTGTCTGGTAATATGTTTGGATCATTTTGCACGGTTTTCCAGGGGTTCTCATAGTTGTGGGACACTTACTCTTTCATATGGAAAGTGAACTTAATATGTTGGAAATTGGACTCTATGGCACCCTTTTTGAAAATGCTCTTTGGAAATTCCTATTGGATTTGTCAAACAAGGGTGCTATAGAGTCCAATTCCTCTTTACATTAGGTTCATTTCGCGTAAGAAAGAGTCAATAAAGTGTCCCACAGCTATGAGAACTCCTGAAAAACTCTGTAAGTGAAGGATCTTCAACCTTCAGAAAACAAGACCTCAAAATCGTTTTCATTGGGTGGACGCATAATGATTGCAGCATGGCTTTAAGACTAATAACAGATACTTTCTGTCAAACGTGTATCAAGTACAATAGATCTCTTAGTTCCGACGACATAAGAGCTCGTTTAACTTAATAAAATGAAAGAAAATAAGTATTTCAAAACAAAACTCTTTATTTTGCTTTGTATAGGAAGGTTTATGGTCATTATTGGAAAGTACGGTTTTTTTTACTTGTTCATGCTATTGTTGCTAGGCTTTAAACATTTGTTTTTAAATTAAATTACAATTATTTTGTTTTGGAATGGTATATTGAGTTTTGCTGTATGGTGTACTCTTAGTGCTTCTTACTATAATGCAATTTTCATGAAAACTAACTCCAAATGGAATGAACTTGCAACAGCGTCCAGGAAGTTAACATTTACCTGTACCGTGCTACATTCTCCGGAGGAATTAACTCTTACACCACAGTTCCTTTGCATTTGCGGAACGGAATTCAGCTCTGCTTTCGGCTTTACTGCATCGAGCTGCACTAATTCAAATCAATTCCCCTTGCACCGTCAGGCGATCGGCAGAACCCTTTTCACCCTACGATTGCGATAAGTAGTGCTCAACGTTGGCTGGCCAACCTTCTCCATAAACCCGAGCGCTGCCATGCTGTTACCCTGCTACCGAGTATTGCAATTAATTTTCCAACCATCCCCAAAACCAAACCCAAAGCTCATGCTTCCGCCATGCACCGGCATTCGGTCGTCCGGAACAGGCCCGGAAGGGCCAGCTCGGTTGCACACGAACACACACACTGGCACTGCATTTTCGGACGGTGACACACTTAGCACGGTGGGTGTTTCTGAGCTATAAATTCAGACATAACAATTAATGTTACCGCCCCGTGTGCGGAAGCGGCACACGGGAAGGAAGGAAGCGGTCCAACATGTTCGGCCTGCCGTTTTGTGGGTTTTGCAAACCGGGGGGAGTGCAGCAGAAGATTCCAGGCTGGTGCCCCAAAAACCCCCGGAAGCCATTTGTAGTTTGCAAGGAACATTATCTACAAGAATCAATAACTGACCAGGGCGACGTTGTCAGTGCACTGCCGGGTCCTTCCGCCGCTGTCACCCTCTCTGTCTGCTAGGCAGAATGTGCTTTCCCATGTAATCATCACGATCATCACTATTATTGCCGTCATCACCAAACCGCTCGGTGGCGCTCTTAATGATCGTGGTGGAGTTGCTGAAAGAGAATGGGAAATTGAATAGTGCGCCCGTTCGGTTCGGGTTGTACGGGACTGTTGTGCCGATCTCAGCTGGGATGAGCATACCCTTACTCCTTCCGCTTTTTGCGAAGACGAAGTTAGTCCGTTTGATCCCCGTGCTACGCTCACTACCGGGCGGACGATTTTGCTACGCTAGCTATCATAAATACACGTCACCAGGAAAACCAGTAAAACGATGTTCGAGGAAAGAAAAGGCTAGGATGTTTGAGGTAGTGTACAAAAAAAAAACACACACACACACACACACACAAGAGCAGCAAACCTGCGCCATGGAAGGATGGACCAGTAGTGTAGCAGGTTCCGTTATGGCCGGCGCGCACGGCAATTGGCAGAGATTAAATCGTCCGATTCGTGCGTTCGATCGGAAAACGTGTTCCAATTTGTACGTTTGGTTTAGGGTGAGAGATACCGAAATAAATGTTACCTTTCTGTCTTCGGCTGGGCTCCTCTCGTGCTCCCAGTCCCGGATGCGGACCGTGCAGAACCGAGCACCGATGAGGTTCCGATTTTTTTTCACCCATCCCGCTTTCTATTTCTTCAAGTGTAGAAACAATTTTCCACTTCATCGCAATAATGTTCAACGCTCGGTTTGCCCGGTTTCGGTCCCTAGATACCGTTCACGTTCCGATCGAAACTCCATTCCCCCCGTTCCCGACGCTCATGGTGCTCATGGTGGTAAAAGGTGCCAAGGGAGCCAAGGTTTTGTGAAGCGGGTTTGTAGCTTCTTGCCGCTTCTTGCATTGCAAGGGCTCGGAACTCTTCGTTTGCTGAGTTTTGCGCTTGCTTCTTGTTGCCTTTGCAAACTGATAACTAATCCAGTTTGCTCACTGCCCGTGGACGGCTGTTTATCGCCCCGGGAAGCAAGTGACGATAACGTCAAAGTGTCGCAGCTTTGCATCTCCTGCCTGGCACGTACCGATAAATGATGCCACTGCTTCACACCGGTATGCCGCTGTTTCTAGAGCGTGTCGTCTTTCGTCGACCGTTGTTCGAGGAGAGCAAATCGAATTGTGGTGATCGTTTTCCTTTCTCGTTGATTTTGAAGGTGGATCTTGTTGCGAAGAATTCAGGGTAAGGTGGTATCATAACATGAGGAAGATCTTTTCAAGTCTTTTAAACATGTTTGTTGTGCTGCGATCAAAAGACGACTTAGCGTAGCTTTTTTCATCATAGTAATGTAAACTAATTTACCATAAATGGTAATACTATTAATGCATATTAGATAACTTTAACTTTTGAATGATATTCGTTCAGGTGACTGTGATGACTTGGAAATTGAATGTGACTTGTAGGGTTATTAATTTTTATTAGTTTTTCTATAATTTGTTTGACTGTAATAAGTAATAATTTCCTTCAAGAATGCCTTCATCGTCAATGGAAAGATGCAGAAACAATCGATGTGTTAGAGTTTCATGTTTTGCTGATTGTATTATTACTTAACACTTTCCAAGATCTAAGATGTTGTCAATAAACTCTACAAAAAAAAAAGATAAAAAAACATATTCCAAATATCCAATATCGATCTTGAAATCAAACTTCCGATCCTTCTGCATCAATCGCATCAGAAAAGAAGAACAAAATGTAACACGACCTTTCCCTTCCATTGAATGCCACAACCTTTCGCCCTGGCGAAAAAGTTGGATGAATAAAATAAAATTAGAGGAAAATTTAATTTGAAGCTTCACACCCTAGTGCCACCTTGCTCACAGCCATCCTCACTTCATGATCATGTAATTAGAGCGAAAGCAAACAGCAACTCCCTCTCACAGCCAGACGGACACACCCCGTCTCGCTGGGACGCTGGAAAAGCGTCTCGGTAGCTGTCGGAAGACAAGCGGAGTGCCATATTACTGGTGAAAATTTGCTCGACAAAACCGATGTGTTTTGCTGCTCATTTTTGAGCACTAACAATTTCACCCCCTCGGGGACGTTGTACACCGAACAACAACAAAAATTGTGCAAATTATGGAGCGAAGTGTGTTGCGAGCGCTTTCCGAATCCGGAGCTCCGCTTATTAGCATAATTATCAACACACAAAAATGTTGCCTCTTTGGTAGTAGTTTTATTTTTTGTTTCACCGTATTTTGTCCCAAGGCGTTACTCCGCAACGCAGCCCGATATTACGCATGCACCCTCAAATGACAAATAAAAAAGTGTCTGCTCCTACCAGGCTGTAGATGCTTGCGACCTTGTGGAGGTTGTCATGTTGTCAACCGGTCGGCGCAGGATCGAGGACCGATTGGTTCCATTTTTCGAATGATACAATTGAGAGGATTATGAGTTCAGGGCGGCGCCTGACGGCTTTGAATATTAATGGCGTATTTGCTGAAGGCTTTGAAGCGCGAGGGCATCCCTTCGGCATGAATGGTTTTGCAACGTTACTAATTTTGGAAGGATTAAAGCGGGCTTAAGCGACGTTCCTGTTTGTTGGAGTCGGTGGAAGATTGGTTGAGAAAATGGTTAAAAAAATGAACGCCTTTTCGTGGAGGTGTTTGGCGCGTGAAGTGCTAACGTAACTTCGTTTGAGCAATTTGGGCGTAATTAAACAGGGTAAGACATTATGCATTCCGTGCTAATAATCAACGGGCCGATCCGATGGCAATGGTAATGCAATGCACGCTTCATTCGATCTTAACTTCATTTTTAAAGGATTTTTCCCCCGTAACTTTTCTCAATCAGTTTCATTAATGGCGTGAAGGACCTCTATCTCTCCCTCTCTGTGTGAAGGGTGACACCAAACCGAACACCGAAGCTGGCTGCAACCGGACACGTCTCTAATTAATTCTAATCAACCTCACTCACACACTCTGTGGTGGAGAGGGTGCTGGTGGCACGGGCAAGAGAAGAGATAAAATTATGAGGTCAAAAGAAAATTCCCATCAGAGATGTGGCCGTTTTTGTGTCCGGTCCGGTCGCATTCCCTCTTGCTACCAAACACGCTGAAAAGGCTCTTCTCGGTCTTCTCGGCAGAGCAAGCAAAAGTTTTGCTTAACCTCAGCTCTATTTCGTCCATTTCCGGTCACCGCCCCCATCCCTATTGCCCGACTTGCGACAGCGTTGGCGCATAATAAAAAAGGGCCGCCCTCTTAAGCCTGCTGTCCAGTTTGTAAAATGAAAATATGCCCTCCGCCGTACGGGAAACGTTTTTTGTCATTTACCATGCTTACCGATCTCTACCCTCCCCCAAAAAGTAGTTACCGGGTAGCACCAAGCGGCAAGGATGGCCGTACCTTCCGCTACGGCGCTCTGACCGGTGCTTGTGCTTGAGTTTTTCGGCCCGTCGAGTCGTAATCGTGAGACACCCACGATTCCCTCCTTGGCCACCGGGGGCACAAAATGGGAAAAAGTTGTCCAGTTTTCGGTGGCCCTTTTTTGCATCTACCGTGTATTAGGGGCTGTTTGTCGCTGTGTATGGGTGCTCGCGTGAGAGAGAGTGTATGTGTGTGCTGTGTGTCAACGGCTCCGGTGGTCACCTTAAAGGGAATGTGGTCATTTGTTTTTAGAGGACTTTTTTGCTGTTCTTTTTGTTGCCGATCTGCAAGGGTGTTTTTTTTTGTATCTACCAAAACTTTAGACAGACACTGTCCAGGTTTGTTTCATCCTCCGGCAAAAAAGGGGACCCGGTACGCCATCCTGCTTCAGCGTGCACGGGGTGGTTTGAATTATCCTGTAGCGAGAATACTTTCACTTCCTTCCCGTTCCGATACCGTTCTTGAGAGGGCATTAGGATTAAAGCGAACCTTAACTTCCGGCCCACTGTGCCTCTGCTTTTATTCCCTTTCTCTCGTTCCTATTTCCACCCAATAGATGAAAGAGAGGGCACACACAAAAAAGAAGAAGAAGCAAAGCCCCGAACAAATGAGCAACGTTGGGCAAATGAACGTTGCGCGTCCGGTATGATTATGATGCATCGGTTTATATTTTAAGGCTATACTACTCGTGTTCCGGTCAACACATTGGCCCCGGTAGCGGTTTAGTGTTGCCAGGTTCGAAAGGTGCAAAGGACGTATGTATGTGTGTGCTGGTGTATGCTGAGTGAACTATGTTTATTAGTTTCGTTGGCCCGGGAACTTCTCCCGGGAACGCTTCCGTGCGCCACAGAAACATGGAAGCATGGCTGGCAAAGCCGAAAATATACGACTGCAGCAAAGGATGAGTTAAAGGTTTTTGGGGTTCCTTCTTCCGGTTGATAATAATTTTGCCTAAGCTATTTATGAGCCCGGTGGTTCACCGTTTGGCTTCATTTATTTTACACGATTGCTCGTAAAATTTGCTGCTGCTGTATGGTGTATTGAGAGGAAGGGAGCTTTTTTGTTTGTGTAATTTTGGGAAAAAGGAGTTTCGTGCCCTTTGATTAGTATCAAATAAATCCGACTCAATGATTGTATGGAGAAAAATGTGATGCATCGCTCAATCAATCAATTTGATTCATTACAAAAGCTGTTTTGATCGGAATAATGTAGTATCATTTTTATCAACTACGATGAGTGCTATTCCAAAAATGTTGTCATATATTTAGTGTCCTTTGAGTTATTAGTCCAAGTTTGAGTTATAAAGAAGGAAAGGGAGCATTAAATAACCGTTTCTAGAGTTTCTAAAGTTTTTAAATCAAATTCATCATAGAGTCATCGAAGTCAAAAATTCTTTCCTGGAATAGATAAAATTTATTAAATAGAATGCTTTATCTCCCAATGTCTCATGCACTTAGTGCATCAACCTGTTCTTGAAAGTTTGCACTAGAATATCTGCTACATACCCCTAAAACAACAACGCATTTTACTATTTATTCATTAAAATGATTTATTTTCGTGATATACATGCACTTCCTGACAAAAAGGATGTTACGCTCGACAGCTGTAATCAGAATGGATGCATTTGCTATTCACCGGTTCCGAAAATATTGAAACAACACCAGCCACCTCGAATGGCATGCCAGTAATAGTATAAACCCTGTAATGCACCCCGAATCCGCTCGATCAATCAAACCCCTTTACCACGGCCATATGCACAAACACTGTCACCCGGTACACGTTCAACCCCTTGTCACGTAAACGGACTGATGAGCTATCGCTAGTTCTCGGTACCGGTGAACATTGAAACGAAACGTCGATTTTGAGGTTGCAAAGTGTCACATGGTGCTGCTGATGCTGCAACTTGAGCCGATCATACGGCAAGCAGTCCTGCTGTCATTAGCCAGCAGACCGATGTTTGTTTGACCTCATTAAACTAATTGATTATGTGTTTGTGTGTGTGAGAAATTGTTTCTGTCTCGAAGTTCACGGAGCATCGCAGACACGAGCCTGGAATCCTGTTGAGAAACTTTAGCACTGGGTTTGTGTTCCTGATTTCGAGCGAGTTTTCCTGTTTCCGCCGCACGACCTTGGTTCATACGTTTTCAGCTGTCGCTGGTGCTGGTGGGGATGGCTGGAAATCCGGTTATGTTTCCAATTAATTCCTCAACAACACCGTCTGTTTCCACACGAATCTGGTATTTATCCAACCGTGAGTGGTTCAATCATGGTGCGAAAACATTCGCGCCGAAGATAAGGAACAGCAGGGAGCGGGAAGGCATGGGACAGGGCACCATTGTGTCTGTGTTGTATAGTTAGCTACTAAGCCTGCATTTTCATTCCTTGGTTGGATGGCAGTTTATCTTCATGAACCTTTTTTCCCGAAGAGTATGAACAAGTGTATGCACAGTTTATGTGTACCAAGGTAGCTTGGTGCTTTGTGTGACAGAAAAATTGAAACGAAAATAAGAATAAAAAGCCTCCCCAAGCACACACGACACGGCGCGCCCTAAGCGTATTGGGCGCATTGTGTTGGAGCTTTGTGCATGTAAAATGCTCCCCTCCCACTGACTACCCAGGGAAGATGGAACTGTCGCTGAAATGAGGGTGACAATTTCAATTTATCATTCGGGTTTGGTGATGAATTTATCATTTCGCGAGCAATGAGCTTCTCACGCCGCCTCACCATGCCTCGGTTAATGGTGTCCTGAGGCTTTCTCGTGCGTTTGTGTGTGTGTGTGTGTGTGTGTGCGTTGAGATGATGTTTCTCCACTTCCAAAGCGACGGTACTTCAGGTAAGCTGTGTGTGTGTGTGTGAGTAGTGAGGCACACATCGGTTGAGCAGAGCAAATGAACATTGTAATAAATTGTAACGAAATCCACTTAATAACCGTCATGTTCACGCACTCGACAGACACCAAGCAGAAGACAGAGGTGCGAGACAGCGAAAGGAGAAGAAGAGAACCAACAATGGCGCTCCTCATTCGACAGGAACTCTGACAGCTTTGAGCTGTCAATAAAGCTAGTAGCGATCACGGACATCATCGTTTCGTCGTTACGTATTGCGGGTGCGATGTTCGCGTTCGTTTGAACATCATCAGCACTCTAGTAACGCGAATCCTTACGGTACATGGCTACATGGTAGAAGCGCGTGAAATAAAGGCTAAACACGCAAACCGTTCGCTGGCACTGAGTCACACACACATACAATGTCTTCTCGAACTTTGTTTGCGGAAGTTGTGAAACGGCAGATGCTTTAGGTCCTCATATTGGGCTGAATGTTCGATGCTAGTGATGATGGGACGTGCGTGCTCACGAGGTACAATTAGCCAAGTCTTCACAATGATTCCTCCACCCCTCTAAACCGATCCCAGAAGACGCGTTCCCACAAAACGTCAAGAATTGGAAGGGTATTTACAATGGCATTTACCAGCGAGCAAGAAGTCGGCCGCGTCTAAGCCGGGGCGATTGTTTAAACATATCTATCGATAGTAATCCGCAAAATACACATTCGCTTCGAAACTGGCGGCTCCGATGTGCGCACGGAAGCGTGCACGAAAATAGAGCAATTTCGGAAACGCTCCACGATACTCATGTTGACAGAGTGTGGGAACGTTTCCGAACGAGGCTGGGGGAAGGACTCTAAATTTCTCCTAAGCGGGTTAGGTTGTCGCTACCGTGCGACCTTACCACGGCACTCGAGTGCTTTAAAGGAGAGCACTCTTATCGCACTCAGCGGCTCCCAACTGTCGACTCCAAGCCCTGCTCCCACGGAGAGAGTTTGTGCGGTAAATAAATCATTCCTCTATAGAACACGCGAACGCACGCATTCTGTGCAGTTTCGACAAAACGCCCGAAAACCGCGGCTTTCGATTGCACTGTCGTTTGCTGGATCGGTCCTGCTAAAAATGGACCAACGTCAGTGAAACGAATTAGTGTGTGTGTGTTTTTTTTTTCGCCCCAGATATCAGTGTAGTTGATGGTGCATGTCTGTTTGGAATCGGGAGCTGAAATTGACCCGACTTCGCAGCACACAACGGGAGAGAGAAGGTAGATCGTGGGAGTCCAAAGGGGAAGCCGTAACGGTTTCGAAGTTGATTAATGTGTCAGCATCTGCATCTTGCCAATATGACTGTAACGAGTTTTCGATAGTTTTCGGATCGATCGTTTAATCGCGGGCCAGGATGCACTGTTTGAAGGATTTATTGCTATGGTTCGCTTAACCGCATGCAGGATGGTAAAGGATTATCAACGGCATGGAGTTGTGAAGTTTCAGACTGTAGTTCCTTGTACGGATTCCACCTCGGCAAACACTTTGTTTGATTTTGGTTGCTTTTAATTCAAGAAGATACTAATTTCAAAGCTAGCTGTAATGGCCATTTCTCTTTGAACTTGGAGTGGTTTATCACTCAATTTTCATCTGGCCTCCCTCTCTTCACCATCATCTAGTCGTTGCGTCGTGCGACCAGTGAAGTGGAAATTCACATTTATGCTTGCCGCGCTTTGTGCTGGCATCGGTTAAAATCTGCAAATAAAATTCTATAAATATTCGGTAATAAAATTAAACAACAAAAAAACCCCTCGGCCCCAGCAACGTGGGCTGATGCTAGGTGCGTCTTGTTTACGCTAGCCTGCCACTCATTTCAATTAATGATGTAGTATCAACCGAATTCAAGCGCCATATTTAGCGAACCGAAAGCTACCTTTGATGTTATGATGCGAGTGAAAAATCGGATTTTTCTTTGCTCCCTGGAAATGCCAACAGTGCCACCGAGACATTAATATAATTCAACCGAATTAACGCAGCGAAATGCGTTGAAATAGCTGTGGTTCTTTATTTTCCGGTGCCTTTCCCGACGTTTTGTGACTTGAAAGTGTTGTGTGGGTTTATTGACTGAGTGGAGGTTTAAGAAGGTGGTGAAAAAACACTCGTTTTGAAGGGCAATAAACCAACTCAGCCAACGCCGAGAGAGAGGATAATATTTTGACATATTCGGTTTGTGGTTAAGTCGCGTAATTCGCAGTGCGCTACAATTGAGATTGATTGGTTTAGTGGAAAAACAACGCGTATGAGTTGAAGGTAAAGATTTAAAAGTCTGAAATTTGAATTTTGCGTTTTGAACAAGTGTGAAGTCAGTTTTATTGTTTCTTTGAATTTTAATTTGTGACTTACTGTCGTGTTGAATCATGTAATAATTAGTTTACCAGTGATACTGCGGTGCTTTATTAATGTCTTACGACTTGATTCTATGAACTTTCATGCGATGTTTTATATTTGCTATTGTTTCATGATGACAGAGAGTGTTTTAGAGAGTTTCTTTTAAATTAAAGCAAAATTAAGCTGTTTCTTTATAGCAATCACAATGTGTCAATGTGTGGTTACATCAACCAAACAACTGGACATAGCAAACCAACCCGTCTTTAAAAGAAGGATTTTATTGTTAAGAAAAAATACCGCCATCTTTGTAAAATTCTGTTTCGTAATGTTTCCTTTACAGAGTATTTTACTCCCTTACAGCCTTCATCCAGCTTAAATACCAATGTATCCTATAAGGTGTATCTGCAAAAGCAAAACTGCAGCTCAACCACGTACAATTAGCAAACGTAATAAGCTCCGACTGAACCATACCCGAACCAAGCCTCCGAGCCCATCCCTGGGGTTGGTATGCTGAATCATTCAGGAAATCTTTAACGAATCGTACGATTTGGGCTACCGTCAGTCCGGAAGATGCCGCCGGGTGAGCAAATGATGCGCGTCTCGCTCCTCGTGTCTCAAAATTGCTGTTACCGGGCTAGCAGGGGGTAGCCCAGGGCCGGGCTACCGTGTACCGGAATTCGTTTGTGAGTCGAATGCGATTTCTCCACCGTTCGGAATGTGTGTGTTGGGTTGCTCCAACCAGGCCCAGCATGGCTTCGTCGGCGTCGTCTACCCACACGCCTGCAAAGGTTGATTTTCTTTTACTTTTTTGGTGTGTGGAATGGTTTTGATGGTACGAAGCATTTCGGGTGCTTCAGAAAGCTGGCAGGAAAAATGCCAAAGCAGCCGTCACGGAAAAAAGAAGAAAAAACACTGCACCAAACCTTCAAGCACTTGAAGCAGTGTAGGTGTGTCTGTGTGCGCCGTCATCGTCAGCTTTATCAGCGCAAAGGACTGATTTGCTTCGGGGCAGAGGATGTTGAGTTGAGTTCAGTGACGATGCAGTTTCACCGTTGCTCGTGGGGTGGGGCAACCTCCAATCCGCCTCGAGACGCCATACCCACCAGCCAGCCCGCTTGACGAAGCCTAACGATGAAGCGCCGGCAGCCGGATGAAGTGTACGGCATTAATTTGGCTCAAGAACCTTCTCCACCTCGTTGCTTGCTCCTGGCACTCCATCCCCTTCCGGCCAGCCCATTCTGACATTCATCCATCCATCATTCGCTCGGTACGATCGATTCGCAGTGGCAGAGTGGTGCGTTGTTGAACATGTGCTACTGCGGAATCGATTGACTTTCTGTCGGAAGGATTTCACTCCGGTTTTTTTCCTTTCTTAGTTGATTTGTCTCATATCCACGTTCGTCACACAGGGCTTCAAATTATTCCGTCTGCCGTGGGTCTATCCGATTGAAAGGCGTTTAAGCTGGCAACGATGAGTTGCAGTCGAACTCTGCGGCTTGCAGCTATGTGTGTCTTGTAGAGCGCCAAGCTTCGGATTGTGGCGGTACCTTTTTAATTCGATTTTTATTCGTCCAGAATCTTAATTGATGCCAGAAAAGGGCGCCAGCAGCTCCAACTCAGCAGTGATTGCGGTATGAATCTGTTTACTGCAAATAAAGCTTTGGGAGCAGCATCGCAAACAGATTGGCAGCAGACAGTCTGAGTGAAGTAGGATGTGGAACAGGCTGAGACAGTAGTACGGTGATTCGTGGAAAATGGAAACACACGACTTTACTTCATTAGAAACCAGTGCTCTGTAGGTGTTGTCAGAACGACTTGAGCTAATGCGGGATTCCTGGAGCTGATGATTGTGTCTTCCGTTTCTTATGTTTACTTTCTTTTGAATTTGATTGATACCCTGAGTGGCTGAGTTGAACTGATTGTGACAAAGCAAAGTGTCCATACATAAACCATTTAAGATACCTTAATGCATTCTTCTTCACATGCACTTTTTAGCAGTTTAATTGGATCAACGAGCGGTCAAGGCACTTTTTCCTTGAAAAATTGAATATAAATTCTTGTATCTTTTGTTTTTGTTTGAAAGAAAATACCACCAGTGCCAAAACTCCCATTTCAATCACATCACCAACATCCATACCTTGAGCTTTAATCGAAATAAATCAACCGTTTCACCGGTTAATCGTTTCTTACGGCATCCGTACCACGAGGGTGGGCATTGGAAAGCACTGGAAACCGTTTCATTTCGTTGCACTGGCGTTGGCCACGAAAACACTTTCACCGTTCATCGGGGATTCGGGGGATTCGAAAGGCAATTTGGCATTTGAAGTTCATAAATTTTAGATCACGGCACAAAAATCAATCAAAAGCATCCCTTTTTTTCGGTCACCCCGCCGTGCCTCATCAGGTGCGTAGTGGTGGCGGTGGTTGTGAGTATGTTTTCATGTATAGCGCACGTTGGCATCCTATAAGCGGTGGTCCTTGTTGTTTTCTCTCTCAACCAGTAGCTCAACGCTACTGGGAGCACAGAGCACCATCTGAGAAGCCAATACCGACATTTATCGAAAAGTAGGATCCATCGTTGCTTGTGTTAGATAAAGCCGTTCGACAAGCAGGCTTTTCCGAGAAAGACTGATCGATTGTGTATGAGGTTTTTTGAAGGTAATTTCGAGACATAAGATTTTGTAATAGTCTTAAAGGTTTTAAAGATGTGATGAAAGGGAAAGAGTCATTACAAGCTGCTTTGAAAAGTGGGAAATAGTATAGCTCGATGTTTTATAAAAGAACAATCTTATTTTCTAAACGCAAAAGCATTCTATTTACAACACTGTTCAGGCTTGTTTATTACTCAATTGTTTCTGTTCTCTATTATCACAATCCCACCTTCCCCCGTAGCGTATCCAGTCCAGGTGCCTCAAAAATATGGCCACTTTAGGCGTTTCATTTTCTAATCACGTAGTATTACTTCAGCCCCCGTGGCTTTGATTTATTATTTTCAGCTCCACTTGTCCGTATCCACCAATAAGGTATGATCTGGTGAGCACCGTCACTCGGGGGAATGTGATTGAATTTTCTCGCGTAAGTTATGCTTCCTTGATGTGTGACTTTACCCATATCGATAGGGGCAAAACAACAGAGCAGCGCTGCCCAAAGAAGCAACGTTACAACCTCACAAATATTGCGTTTTATGAATGATTGTGCTGCTTCTAGGAACGCTGCTAAATCATGAGTTATCTGCAAAAGGGTGAAGCGTTTTGTTTGGTTTTCATTTACAAATTTTCTTTTGGTACAAGCTGTTTCCATACTGAGTTATCTCATGCGACCTTGATTTGGGTTTGAGGTGATCAAACATCTATACCGTTGGTAGAATAGAAAAGTAAGTTCAAATGTCAACTGCTCTTACGTGGACACTTTGCTCGAACATGATGCTTGGCTTGCTGAACTGAAAAAAAAATTGTTGGTCGCAAAAATTTGAAATCACAATAATATTGGTCGCAAAGTCCTTATTCGCGAAATTCTTGCTCTCAAATATCTTGGTCCCAAACATTTTGGTCACAAATATCTTTTTAGCAATATTCGTGGCCACAAACATTTTGTTAAAATACCATAGATCTTGTACAAAAAAATGGAATGGCAAAAGCTTTGAAAGCTTTTTTGATAGCTGAACTTTCGAACAATTCCTCTTTACTGCGTGATTTTTTCTCAATTTCCCGCTATTTTTCTTATTTTTCCCAGTCTAGCTAGCGTACAGTTTCGTCGATTCAACCACACAGCAAATTATTTATTGTTTGTGCCAGGAAATGATTTAAGCTGTGCCTCAATTTCAAGTGAATTTGACTTGTGTTTGTTCATTGGAATTGCCATCGTATTGAATTATATTGTGCAATCATTGCACATAATTTTACATTTTTACTTTCGGATCCGAGAACAAGGGTGCAGGATTTTTTAAGCACACGATGCAAACCATTGCTCATAGTAAGATTTTTTCTGGAATTATTCAGAATTTGTATTTGCGATTAATCTTCAATGCAAAGATATTCACGGTAATGTAATGCCAAAAGGTACGGAGCACCTACCTCATTGTAAAATTTCAAAAAGAAATAAATTAACAGAACTGATCCACTCGAAAGCAAGAGGACTTTAATTACGGTACACTTAACGGTAACGGTTTTTGTGCCATCGACTGGTCGTATTGAAGCTTCCCTGGCAGAGCAAGCAATGGCATTAAAATCCTGTCATCGGTAGCAATAGACTATGCTGACTGTATTTTTATTTTTTTATTCCACCCAGTGTTTTCTGGCTATCATTGATCGAGGGCTCCCATTTCGGCAGGTCATTGTTTGTGGCAAAACAAGGCTGTGAATTTTTTATTTTATGAAATAACCATCTTCATGAAGCCTCATGCCTTGGATCATTCGCACCATACCGTACCTGTGTCATTTATGAGTACGCCATGTTTATAATGATGGCAACATGGAACGAACGATCGATGTTTTTCGGGCGTAGGAAACACGTTTCTCGAGGCTTATCTCGTACGGCACGAAAAGACAGCCACTGGTTCACTCTGAGCTGACCTTAGCCGTGGAGCGTTATCTCGTAAAACATTAAAACCAGCTCGGTAGTATAAATTTTCACCAGACGAGCCATAAAGCTCCATTTGCATAGCACCACTTACGGCCGAGCGGTGTTTCTGTTCGAGCAACGCAACACATTACAGCCTCGTTGCCTGATCTAACCGGCGTTTTTGAAATCGATCGTTTGCAGCACACCATTAACGAACAATAAAATGTAGCAAATTGAACGCACCGGTACACCGGCCTGATGGAAGCAAATAAATTGAATGAATATTTGTGTGTGTTGTGCTGGAATGTTGCTTGCAAATCGATGAAATTTCTTGCCAAGGGCTTTGAAACCACACCAATACTCCCGCTAGGGTGTTGAGGAATGTTTTCAACATTTTACATTCGTAAAAAAAAACCTTCAAGAGCTACACCCACGACAGTGAGTGTCTGGAAAGTTTGTGCCGCCAGTGCGAAATAAGATAACGCAATAAACGAAATAAAAATTAAGACTGCGGATAAAAACAGTCTACAACGAGATATGCATGTTACGCCGCCAGAGCATCGTTTCCATCCCTCAAATTTGGTGCGTTTTCCTTTTCCATTGGTTCGCGTTGTAAATTAAATAAAGCAAGCAAGCTCATTACCTAAACAAAAACAATCTCCAGTCTTTCAGGGACAGTGTGGCAATGCACCGGGCAGCAATCAGCTCCTGCACCACTGGTGAGAGTGCCTTTTCCTTCTTCATGGACTGTGCGGTTCCTGTAATTAAAACTCCAACGCTTTGCATCGATTGTTTTGCGATGAAGCATTTCTTTGCTAATTAAAATGAATAAAAGTTGGTAGGGATTGCGCCGTCGGCGTCATCGTTGGTTGGTTGGTTTGTTGGTTGGTGAGTTGTACGGCTTCACGTCTCGCACTTTTGTTCTTCTATCACTGTGCATGCAATTTGAAACGGTTGAGAGAAAGGAATGCGTGGAAATGCGGAGGAGATTCGTTTGCATCCAGACGGAGCTATTTGCATTTGAAAGGGGATGTCGATTTCCGTGTATTTTAAAATGTTTGTAACAGCTACTGGTTTCGTTTTTAACTATAACAGTTATTCGTAGAAATTTGATTAATGTTTTTTAAAAGTGTTTTACAAGTATTACAGTAAATTGATGTAAAGCGTTTCTGTTTAGAGTATGATAAGTTCAATGAGAAATAATTGCAAACATTTTAATTCCACGATAATTTTGTGTCGATAGTAAATAATAAAAAATTGTAAGCTTTTATAAGCCAGAAAGGAAAATTAATTCCATTGGGATTTAAAAAAAAGTCCTTTTTAAAACTGTGTAAATATCATTTGACCTGTTATTTACTACAAATTAGAATATAACGCTTTAAAAATTCATTTTTCGATGTTATTTACTATGCAATAGAGTGAAAATCAAAATTCTTATTACCACGGCATAATATGATTAACCCGAGAGTAATTTATGAATATACAGAGAACCAATTAATATAATTATGGGAATGGTTGGCCTATGTGCGTGTATAGAACATTATTATAATATTAATTATGGAGGATATTGATGAAAATAAGTGTTCATTAGTTCAAAACAAAGGTTATTTTTCAACTCATTGAATGGCTATTTCATCTACTACAAAAGATTTTAGTGAAAACATAAATAAATTAAATCCATATGTAAATAAAATATTTAGAGATTTCCCTGTTTTGTTTCAATTCTGCTGCGTTGTTTATTTAAAAATAGTCTCATCCAAATCCCACAAAATCTTCCATCAATGTGCTGCACAATCCATCACACCATAATCTGGAGCTACCATTAAAGCAACACCACTTCGGGCATCAAAGCTGGTCTGCAATTTGGTCGGATCCGCTCAATTAACACTCACACGCAACACGGTTCCGTTTGATCAGCTAGCGCACACTCTGACTCACACATGGGGCGGACATGTGCAGTTCATTAAATTCCGCGCGACTCATTAGGGGAAATCCCCGTCAGTCGGTCACGGCTTCACGGTGGGTTAATGAGCCGGATGCTCTATTGCTCGAGCAAAGAACGGTGCACCTTTTCCAACGCAACATTTAAATCACGCTCTTGGGCTGCTGTTCCCTACCGATCATAGGGTTTATTTATTTTTAGTCACGCATCCCAACGTGATCCGTCGCTGGGTGCTATAAATCCACAGTCACGGATGGTCTTTTGCGTTGCATGGTTCACGTTGCCGAAGGCGGATGGAATGCACGTGCTCCGGCCGCGCGGTTAGATTGGGCACTATTTTGAAGATTAACAAGATTTGAGAAATTAATGATCGCTTCTCGCACCACTCAGTCAAAGGGCGGGACTCGCCAAAACGTTCAGCGCTGTGTTGTGATGTTTTTCCGAGTCCGGGGAGTTTGTAAACATCGGGGTTTTTTTTTTTAATTCCAAGGGACGAGGAAGAGATGCTCGAGCGGCTTTAGTGGGACTGGGACTGTGAAATTTATTTGTGGAAGCACTAATTTTAACTCAACCACGGCGGACATCGCTTGCAGCGTCGCGACATCAAGGGCGCAACGTATTTTCGTAGTGAGTTGTGAATTTTCCAAACCCCCGGCGCACGTGCACCAGCCAAACATTGCAACCTTTTCGATGGATGGAGATTTATGATGATGGATGACAGTTTCAACTAATGACTACAAGTGCGGCTGGTAAGTCGTGCCTTTCCGTGCAGTCGTTCGTTCCGTTCGGTGTTGTGTGTGTTTGGCAAAAATCATGTTTCTATCCGATCCCTTCCACATCCCTGCGCCGGCAGCGATTTTTCCCCACATTAGGAAGGGCAAATAGGTCCATTTTTTGTACCCATATATGTGTGTGTGTAATGCTCTTGTTTGGTTCCGCGGTTGTTGTGGGCTAGTGCGCGTAAATCATTTACGCTCGCCCCCTTTTTACTCATCGGATTCGGATCGAAAATCCGGGTACAAACACGATCGATCGGGTTCGCGGGGTCGATTATCAATTGATTTATGTGGCGACCGATTTGTTCGGCCACTGTCGAGGTTGGATCGGCTGGAGCTGTACCTAACCGTCAGCATTGTTGGCAACGAGACACAATCCAGGACATAAAACGCCGGCCCCTGCCAGCGACTGTCGGTATTCCCCCACACGGAACGGGGAGCGAGAGATGTTGGCTTGTTCATCGAACCCTGTACGAGACCAATGAATCGTGTTTGATATACTGATTATGAGAATTGCAATAATTTCAATTTGAACTCAGAGGCACTGGCTGTTCATAGTGGTGGCGGTTGTGGCCTGCAGCTGCCTTTGGAATTGAATAACCGGACAAGGCATGCATCTCAATTACCGTGCGTGTTGATAATTTTCGTCGTAAAAGCTGGGGTCGATTCGAAATGCAACTGATTAGATCCTGGAACCCGTCGGGATTATTAATGAAGAGTTTTGTTGCTGTGGTATGTTATGGAAAACTGGAGGGTTTACATTATGCACTGGATGGATGTAAATTAGTTTTGCATAGAAAATAGGGAAAATATAGGATTATGTGTACTGGTGCTATGCGGCTAGGAATGCTTGTGGTTTCATCGATTGATATGTTTTTGCTGTTGTTGAAATGCATCAATAGTTTATTGATTCAAAAACACAAGAACAAAAACCACGAATCATGCTATGGAATTAATTTTATTTTCATTACATCGATCATTACAAAACCATGGGTTTGCGGAAAAATTTAAATGAAGGTACGATTTGAAAAAAATTATAATTGTATTTTTGATTTTCAATATTATCCAAGCTTGAATGTTTTGAAATAAATTCAAGGATTTAGTTAAACTACTGTTTTTTAACGATTTCGTTAACGATTCCGAGATAAGACTGATTTGTAATAATTTGATAACAGTGAGAAAACAAAAATTTAAAATATAACAACCTTATTATATTTTTTATGCAAAATATACAATTTATCGTCGTTTTGGCAGGTCATCTTTGAAGTGCTTTAATAAAACCACTCTAAGAAAAGATACTATAAATTGGTTCAATTAATTTACTTTTTAATGCATTTTTTAATTTTTGTGTGTGTTTTTTATGACAATTATTTAAAGATTCATATACGTGTGACGATTTTTAATAGGAATATGCAAGCATAAATTATATTTAACTAACTTTTCACTTTTTCATGATGTTAACATGTCGTCTAAAAATAAAACTAAAAATTATCCATGAAAATATATTAAACAGTATGCATGCTATTAAGAACTTACATAAATAGCAAGGTAAAGCCATCATGTTCGCGTCACATCAACGTGTTATTATTTTTAAGTGAACGCTCAAGCAAAATCCATAAATTATTTTAAACTAAATTATACGCTACCACATCTGCGTGCACTTGTGCATAATAACACCTTCACCTTCACTGGGTCCTCTCTCCAACAGTCACTTTATACTCGATGCATACTCAGCTTAGTAGCTTGCTCCACCCAGCACTTGAAACCAACTATTAAAAAGCAAAATTGTAATAATAATGTTAACAGTCACATGAAAGAGGGGGGGGGGAAAAACAACCACCTCCGTTTGAATCGAAACAATTTACCGCACGGAAACCCACGTCCCCTCGTCAGATAAAATGGTTGAAGGCAATTATTTTCCGTTAACCATCTACATTCCCTTGGCCTTATCCTTTCCTCTTTCCGATCGATCGACTTGTACCGACTTCCAACCACCGTTACGCTGTTTGTTGTACACTGTAACTGGGCGGCACCAAACTCGTGCATGCTTTGAACCAGCGTACGGCAGTAAAGGGGTAGTAGTTCGGTGTTAAGCTTTCACTCCCGTTCCACCTCTGTCTGGACAAAATGTGATTTTAATCCTTCCATTTCTTCGTTCCACTCGCTACTATATCGCTCGCCAATTTAGTAACAAAGCACAGCACACAAACACACACACTGGGCTGTGTTTGCCACCGAGCGGGCGGGAACCGTTGCTTACCTGTGCAAATCTGTCAACGGCGAAAAGGGAGTGCAATGCGCACTGCACCCGGTAGACGCAGGGCGCAACCCCGGTAAGCAGGTAATTTATTTACTGATCTCTAAACTTTTCAAACAATAAAATGCTTAAATGCATAAATAAATAAAAGCAAACAGGCTTCGTGATGCGTACCGCCGCGGGAGGAGTCAGCTGTGAGGAGGGGGTGAAATGCATTTCAAACCTTCATTCCAGCTGCAGTGTTGGAAGGTTGTTGGAATTGTACATGGTCTACTCCTTTGTGCAAAGGGCCATAAATCAGTACCGCGAAAGCGGATTGAAGCCTCGGAAGGGTGCGGGAGCTGGAAGGGGCATTGGCGTGATTGTTTATTTTGAATGAATGCAATCACATTTGGTGCACACGGTGGGGTCGACGCGAAACAACACAATTATTAGGTTAGGTTTCTGTTTGCTCGCTGGTACATTGGCGATAATTTCAAACACAACCGTCCGCCAATGTAAGCGAGCGGCTATGGAAAGATGCTATTTTGTGATTTGATTTTCAATCTCCCTCCCAAAAAGAGTGCGTAACATGATAAATGTGAATATTTATCTTTTTTTTTTTGCTCATTCTTTAAGCTTCCCAAAACTCATTTCCAAATCTTTTTTTTTATTTCTTTCTATTTTGTCTGTTTTACAGAAATCCCCCAAACTCGCATTAATTTCTGCAGCACTGTTTGACAGGTTTGACCTGCCCGCAGACTGGGCGCACACTGGGGGATAGATGCAAGTTGTCGCACCCGTTTCTTTTCCCACCGGAAACGGTGCATATGTTGATTCGGTTAAACGTTTGTATCTGAAATTGAATCGCCACTAATGGGCAGCTCGTTACCATACTTATCGGATTGTATACTTTTACATTCAAAATGCAAAATAAAAATTCATCCACGCCTTTTTTCCTCCCTCCCGTTGGACTGCTCTGTGCTGGGCGCCATGTTGGTAGGATTTTGCATGTGACTGGGACCGGTTTCAAAGGGAGGAGGTTTCGCTGTAGCGATGAAGTCAATCCAATCGTCAGCTTGGAATGGAGCGGAAGTGGTAGGTTTTTTTGTAGTGTCTGAGTTGTTCGAGTGAAAGGTGCCCTGCAGCAGTGACTGGAGAAAGAAAATCAGAAAAAAAGCCCCGATTCCCAAACGGCTCGTTTGAAAGGCTGCACAACTGCAGTGGTTCAGAATGGGTGAACGGGGTGAACTATTCTAGGAATTGGATGGAGCCGCCTGGTGCCAGTTTGCAATTGCCAGCGAAATGGTAACGGTGAGAAACATGTGGTGCAGCATCAATCGGAGCGAACCGGTGCTGGCCGGCAAGCTGGTCGACAATCGAGAAGCAAAAAGTAGGTTTTTTTTTGCCAAGGCACTCACACACATACCCTATAGGGTAGTGTGATTCGTACCGGCTGCGTACGAGAAGGATGCCTTCAAGCGGTTTGATGATACTTTTTTCAGGACCGGTCTGAGATACATGCGTTTTCGTGTGGATGTGGTTAAATTGCTTACGGAGAGGCAGTGGCTCCAGCCACTAACCTTTCTCTACGGGGGAAGCACTTTGTACAAGTGTGCTAAAGTGTGCAGGGGGAAAAGAAAACAGATTATATTAGATGAAAGGTTTACACAGAAAGCTTCCATTTTTCGCTTGTTATCTTGCAATTGTGATCAGCTTAAAATTGTATTCGTTTTTGCACATTGAATGGTTTGTAGTAATGGTGTATGCTTTTAAGAATAAAAGCATTTTAATGATATTCGATTTTTAGTAATAAATTATCATGCTTACGGATAAAAAGATTAGAAACTATTCAAAAAGCTTTATAAGTAAATTAATGAGAAATGAAATATATTCAATAAATCAACTAAAGTCATCTGCAAAATGCGCGTTAGGCTCTTTTGTACAATCTACATTCCGAATTAAAATTCATCTTGATGTCGATACAAGACAAAACAAAACATCCCCATATAATATAATAATTCTTCTTCTGTGGCACAACAAACGTTGTCAGTCAACGCCTGACTGTACCACACTACTGGACTTGGCTTTCAGTGTCTTACTGATTACACATAGCAGAATAGTCAGTCCTACGTATGGCAGCACGGTCCATTTGGAGCTTAAATCGATGACGGGCATGTTGTAAAGCCGAACGAGTTGACGATTGTATTACCTGTCCGGCCCTATTCATAGTTATCAACTATAAATGTATTTTTTTTTATTACTATTGTCATGATGAATGTATATAGCTACTCTCCCTATTTGAAATTCTGTGTTTTCCATTTTAACTGAGATCCATATGCGTTTTTCTTTCAAGGTCAAGTATGAGTAAATGCTGTAAACAATGTCTAAATAGTGCAATAGTAAAGAGTTTGGTTTAGCGAAATGAAAGTAAACTTGTCCAACCCTGTCACTGCCTTAATAGAAAGCCTTTTAGATTGGATTTCTTGTTGAATGTTTTAAATTACTTCTGTCGGTGCCTTACACAACGAAAATGCAATTAATTAACTCTTCCTTTGTAATGAAGAAACGAGAACAAGTCAAATAAAAGCGTTTCAGTAGCAAAACAATGGCGAGAACAAAGCAACTATTCCAGTTACAATTTGCATTGTTCGATGCTGTCGATGAAAACTGAGGTTCGGTGGAAATGTAAAATATAAATCCTTTGGGTAGATGTGATGTTGACATTTTTTAGCAGTAGCTTTCATTGTGAGAAGATTAAATGAAATATATATTGCAAGTGAAGTTTATCAACAACAAAAGAATATATTAAAACCAATGTTATACTCACTCAAACTATCTCCATACAAGTCCGTGTAATTTAATCATACTTTTACTGGAAATATCCCCTTACGACGTAATGAAGCTTAAATGAAACCGTGGAGGGAACGCCATGCAAAATCGTTGTAATCGTGTAACAATGTCTCTCGGTTGATTTTCATCACCTTGTGGGGCTTTGTGTGCCATTCTTATTCAACGAAACCACCATGAACAAAATCGGGAAATCTTCTGTTCGGCTGGCTTTCCTTACACTTCTTGCACCTCGAATCGCTCACTGCAGCACTCTCCAAACCGCCATCCCAAGGGTTTGGAAGTGATGGGTAGAAAACCAAAGCGAAAAAGCAAGAAAGGATACTTACCCACCCTTCCCCGAGGGAGTGTTGTCAAACCGGCCATCCACACCGAGCTGCGCGAAGCGGTTAGAAGTTTTCGCCTGCTATCTGCGCTTATTGCTTTCATTATTTCAATCGCTTCCAGGGTCCAATCGCGGCCGGGGTCCGGGTTCACTTCCATGACCCGTATTTTTTATTTCCCTCTGCTCACGGCGCCCTTTCCACTGTGCAATCTTCGATGGCAACAATGCATTTGGTTGTCATTGTTCGTCGCACGCCCGGCTTCGGCTTGGCCCCGGGATGGTGCAAACGACGTTCCCAAGCTCGTCAGCAGCTGCATCGCTGCACTTATTGTCTTTTGTGGTGTTTCGCGGGCTCCACCGCGAATCGAGCTGCTTCCGGGAAGAAACGGCAACGCCGCGGGCGCAGTGTAAAGTATTTTGTACTGTTCACTGTTCGCTGTGTTTTGTTTTGCCCGTTCCTGGGAGAGCGCGCAATACGCTGGCTGTGGTCGCTTGCGATTGTTTTCCCTTCCTTGGGGGGACTGGTTTGTTGGGGACTGTGTTATATTAAGTTAAGATGTACAGCTTCACTGCGGTGACACAGCTAGGTGAACGTTTTGCTGTTAAAATGAGTGTTTTGAACAATTATTTTGAACCGCCAACAGTCAACAGAATCGTTTGATTTCATTTCTTTTTTTAAGTTGGTTACTCTTGGGTTTAATGCTTTTTTGAAAACAAAAACATGATGTTTAAATAATTTTTATTTCTTTTTTTTTGGAAATTATTTGTAAACTATTCAATATGCTTTATCTCATTCGTTTCCATTTCTTGGACTTCTTTTTCCATTCAAGCTTATAAACTATTCAGCAAAACGAACGCATACACACACACACACACACACACAGCATGATAACCAGTTTTGTCCGCAGCACTGTGCCAACGAGAACTACAAAGAAAATCAAACAAAACAAATGAAACTTTCCAAGAAAAACGAGAGGCAGCACGGTGAGAGCTGCGCTTCAAAGCGCTGTCACGCGTTAAAAGAAAAAGCCGCAAGAAAAACGCATCCTTTTCAATTTGCCTTTGTTTCCTTGCGCTATCGAAAGTGCACTTGGCCACATTGGCCACAAAAACAGACTCCGAAAAAAAAAGAAGTCGCAAGAAGGAGACTTCATTCCAATTCAAAAGTGAAAAGAAATGAAAAAAGAAAGTTTCCAACTACTTGCTTTGTAATAAAAAAAATCTGTAAAATACGGTTTTGGTTGGTGATTTTGTCCTTTATGTACTAAGTATAACATTACTTGGTTTTGTCACCTGTTTTTCTTTCAAAGTTTTAAACTATTCATTTTAACGTAAACTCAACTGATACTGTTATAATATATCCAAATTGTGGAGCCTTGCGGTGATATTCAATAGAAAACAATAGTTGTGTGCAAATTCGACGTCATTCCACATCAAACGATACTAAACAAGGACTATTAATGAACACCTGGCCAACGCGCGATTATTCCACTGCCTACGCTTATCATTGGCTGTCAAATAAAAGCATTCCCAAAGTTCGCACAACACATGGCATAGTTTTCGATGAGCATATTTCATGCTAAGCTTTATTCGCTGTACAACTTCCTTGTTGTTGTGTTTAGCTGCTGCCAAACATAGCTCATGTTCTTCTTGAAGAAACAACACACACACACAAACAAACATAGCAAAACCGCTCCATCCCCACGCCAACTGGCAATCGCTCAACTTACCTTCGTTCTTGGGACGATCTTTGCCCCCGTACACCGGTTGTTTGCACCGGAATGCACCGGAACACGGTCCCCTGCTCCCACCTGGGGCTTTGGCCCCGTGCACCAAAACGCAGCATACTTTTGCATCCGGGGCAGCTGTGTGCAGTTGCTGTGTAGTTTGCTTTTGAAGACTTCGCACAGTCGCATAACTCGCATACACGGCTGCCGTGCGAGTGTAAACGTGCCCTCGCCGAGCCGAGGTTCGGTGAGCCAAAAGCGTACGTCCGTGCACTTCCGGGTCGGGGCAAAACTTGCAGCAGGCGAGCATTGTTCGAATTGTTTCGCCTCGTGCACTCGCGCCTTTCCGCTCCTGCAGCGGAGCGGTGGTCACCGGGCAGACGGTGGGAATTCGTTTGCTGGTCAAGATGCACGCGTCCAGGCGCGCACGCTTTTCCTTTTTGCCGAGCGGACGTCTTACGGTCTGGTAGATCCACGCTGCTCCATAGCAGATCGTATGCACGGCTCGGGAGGGGGAGCAGCTTCACGAAAAACTTGTTTGGACAGATTTTCCGCTTCATGCTTGCCGGCACGCTTAAGGGCTTAAAATATGCTTCCATCCATCTAGTGCAGCAGCAGCAGCGACACAGCGACGTTGACGGAAGCGTTTCTTGCTGCAGAAGTTGTATCGTACATTCAGCACAGCGCTGCTTGTGCAGATAATGCCTTCAAAGGGGAAGGCCAGCCTCAAAACTTTGGCAACCTCGGCAACTCACCGTGAAAAGAAATGAGACGCGTACGCGCACCGAAACCGACCAATGCATTATGAACCGCCACCATTCCAATGGAGGAAGGGATGGTGCAAGCAGCTTTTGATTGTACGGTTGCATACTTGAAGGGGTACTTTTGAAGAAACCCTGACGGACTCCCGCATTCAGCAAGCAAACAAACACTCGAAAATGTCAAGGTGATGTTTTGGTTTTGCTGCTTTGTTTTTGCTTTGCACAAAAAAAATTAACTTCAAAGTTTGCTGGAACGATGCGTCCTATTTCACAGTTCAGCGGTGGCAAATTAATTGCTCACCACAAAATGGGCTACGCACGCGAAAGCTAATGAATGCACAAATAAACCTGACCAGTGGTGTAAATAAACGAACACGGCTTTGAGTGACGGTGGATGCGAAGAATGGGGTTCCGAATATGCTGCCTCGGGCGGGAGGAATTTGAAAACCCCAAATATGCCTTTTTGTAGTGGGCTTTTATGGTGTGTGTGTGTGTATGTTTTTTTGTTTGATCAAATAACTTTCCGCGGAAGGTACAATGAAATTGGTTGGTATTTGGTTGAGTAAGCTAGTTAGCTGTGAAACGATTGAGATTGGCCCGTGGATTGATGAAATGAAGAATCAATCAAATGACGGAAAAAACACATGAAATGGCGATGCTTTTATTGTTTGCTGTGTTTGCTTACACATTCCGGTTGAACAGTTCACTTGATATAAATAATTGAAGTTGCAGTGGTGGAATTTACGGGGTGATGGAGTACTTTATTCATACAAATGACAATTTGATTTGATGTGCGTTTTGCTGATCAGAGATGTACCAATTCGGGTATTTTCGATTTTTGAAAAAAAAAAAATTCAATAGTAAAAACGATATTTTCCCGGGTAAAATTTTCATTGGCGTAACAGCAAATGTTACTATTTGCCTGCCTACAAGGTTGCGATGGAGCGGTATCTAAAGGAAATTCAAAGTGCAAATGACGTATTTATAAAAAAATTACATTAATTTGCTGCTCGATCAGTGATAAACTGTTATGTATTTTGTTGAGCATCCACTCAAACTTGCTTACAGATCTTTCCTATGTGTTTTCGGCCGCATTATGCATAAACTAGTTCGATTTCATTTTTTTTTTCTCAAACCCTAGTTGTCTACCTCTTATTAGATCTACTTAAGAGGATGCCAAAAGTAACGGACAAGTTCGCTTTTATAAATCTCGTGTTCAACTTTTATATTCAACACGCCTTCTAAGAATCCAAAAAATCTTTAAATTATTTGTGGAATGTTGATGTTTTGATTTTATGAAGAATTAGATCGATTTTTTTAAATAAGTTTGATGAGTCATCGTTTCGTTAGAAATATGATATTGATTTATTTGTTAGATATTTAGATTAAGAATACCATGTGTTTGCGTAGCTTGTGTATAAACATAAGAAATAGTTTGTATTGCATAAACTTTCAAGAACGATTTTTAATATAAGTGACAGGAAGGCATTAAAATTTCCGTTCAACTGCAGTAACCCAATATTTACACGTGTAAAAACTCGGTAAAATGCCACGGTAAATATCCCAAGGTTCAACACTGGCTGTGATAGACACTAAATGCAGTCTGACTGTACCTAAATGGGTCTTAAATGCCAGTTCAAAATATTGAAGCATTCTAAAATGCTTATAACTCAGCTAGCAGCTGGGGAAAACTTCATTGTTTTATCATGTGATTAATACACCTTACTAAGAATCTGTATACTTTAAGTTCAAACTATTTTAAATCTTCGCAGTCATCACAGAAATGGTTCATACAGCTAAACATCATGTTGGAAGTTTCCTTGTAAAAAAGTGATTGAATTGCTTTTATCAAACGTTTACTCCCACTTGTGTCCAACAGTCCAACAAGTGATGTCAAACACTTTGCAAAAGCGATCTCTTCTCTACTCGAAAAACGAATAAAGCTATTTGTAACCGATATCAATGGACTGCCTCAACCGCTTGGAAGCGTTATGAATACATTTGAAAAGAGAAAATGTTCCGCAATTGATGAGTGTCATCAAAGTTGCATTTGCTAAGCACATTTTTCAGTGCACAGCGCTGGGCTCTAGAGAAAAGCTTTTTTGTAGCATTGTTTGAAGAGCCGGCACAAGAGCAGGAGGAACAAAAATAACATTCTCACGCACACACACACATATCCCCATACCTTCCCTCAAAAGCTGTCCATAAAATGTCTTTATCCAATCCAGATCATTCACCATCTTTCGGCAACTCGAGATCGATGCACTTTGAAAGTTGTTGTCAATGGGGTACCATCCATCTTGCGATGGTAGCACACTCCACTTCCGGTCGCACAAAAGACGGCAGGCAATGAGAGGGGAGAAAAAATATCTTTCAATCTCGAAATAGTTGAATTTGTTCGTAAAATCACTAAACATCTGCTTCGCTCCATCATTCGCCCTTCGGCAGTGAGTGTCTTATTGTTGGGTGGCAGGATAGTGGTTGGAATGAGCAAAAAAAAACTGCAGTCCCCGTTTTCCACCACGAACGCCTGCACAATGTACGGCGCTGATCGTTCCATTCCGTGCTCCGTGTACCGCATCGAACTATACCGGATGGGATATCGTTGTGGGAATCAATTTGCTAAAACGCTCTGTAGGAAGTGAATGGAAGGATTTGCTGTCACTCGCTGTGTGTCTGGGATTTTTTATTCTTTTTTTTATTCCCCCCTATCCACGATCGACTAAAGCAAATCGAGTGAAGGCGCCATCGGCTGCTCTTGCAATTTCGATGATGATGATATTGTGCACGCCCATTAGCATCTCTTCCTTTTGAGCACACTCACACACAGTCACCATGCTGCAAGCAACACAAAAAAACGAACTCAAGGCAACCGAGCGAAGATTATCTTCTACCGGCAGTTCGTTCGTTCGCGCCGTTTGGCAAGCTCCCAATGGGGTAATAATTTTCCAGCTGCTGGCGAGAAATAACTTATTTCCACGTTACATCTTTGCGTGTGCCCGCGTGCTGCTGCTGCTGCTGCTGCAGCAGTTTCGATTGTGTTGCAGTGCGCCGTTTGTCGACGATTGCGGTGCAGCATAACGAAAAACTGTGTGTTTGTTGGTGATTGAGTGAGTGCGCAAGGGTGCCAGAGAACAGAACTGTACGAACCGATTCCAGTGTTTCCTTCATGCAAAACACTTGCCTTACACTTCACTTGCTCCTAGGGCTGTGTGCGCACAGCGCAGGAGGAACCCATTTTAAGCGGCTGTCTCTGCGGCTCTGGGAAACTATCTTTTCCGGTGCCGGTTTAGGTGCCTTTGTAGCCGACTACACTTGCGATTGGAACGAAATGGAATGCCGCTAGCGGGGAGGGGTTGAATTTACTCGACTCGATTTTCGTAATCCTTGGAGGAATGTAAAATTCCAAAATTACTGAATCCGTGCATTGGGAAGCGTTCGGTTGGCGTGATGCAGTTAGTCACTCAAACCGGTCGAAAGATGCTCGTTGCACTCTATTGAAGAATTAATCGTCGTTGCGTGAAAACACTTACTAGAGAACTTATTTGCGGATGAATGTGGTGTGTGAATTTTTGTGTTATTTTTAGTTCCATTTTTATTTCAATGCTGCATTTCTGGGAAATAGTTTTCAAATCGGTTGGTCGATTTCCTTAGAAATATATTAATAAGTTATGAGGGAGTTTTACGGTTCTAATTTTTGTTACCATTTGTTATTTACTTTGATGACGATAATACTTTGACATATGCGAGTGACTATTAAAATTTGTAAAAAATGTTGAAATTGGGGCCCTTCACGATTCTAGTCAGCTTTTTGTATGGAGTTTGACAATTGGAGGCTGAAATCATGTAAACACTCGATACAAAACCACACACAAAACTAGCCTCAAAGCTAGAATTAGATTCGAGTACCTGCTCAAACAAATGGCAAAACAAGGTCGTGTTTTCATTTATAACAAGGTGCATTAAATAAAGAGATCAGGTGATGGAATCTAGAATCAAAGTGTTCCAGTAGTAGTCCAGATGGTCAAAGTAGTCCAGATGATCTCAAAGCATGTTTTTTTTTTTTTTTTTGATAACCAAATTTGAACATCACTTTTTGACAGGACGGGTGAAATTTTCATCTCAAACAAGTGTTCTGAAGGCTTGACGAATACACAAAATACTCTTAAAACCTTCTTTCAGAAACAGAAGCGATAAAAATCAGCCTTTTAAATACATACACCTTGGGATAAGCCGAACTGTATATTATACCCACTTTGATAGCTGCTTGAAGACTGCTACACAATGCAAACAGCTGACAGGCTGAAATTTCAGCCTACAAACTTAAAATGGAAAGGGCCCCATTATTGGAAATCGTTAGAAGCCCAGGTTGTTTACATGTCATATCAAACACACCCATGAGCAGATAGTCCATACAGCCACACCACAGGCAAATGAAATGCAGAGTGAAAAGCAAAGGATGTGGAATAAGTAAGATATTGCTTACAAGAATCCTATTGGGACAGCTCTCGAATGATAAATGGGCCCTATCATCAGCAAATGAGCACTGTTCATTATCTTAATACTAAAAATATTTGATATTTTAACAGCTAAAAAACTATCCAAATAGTAAAAGTAAAAAGTTATAAGTGTCTCAAATATGTTCACCTCAGAATTCATGGAATAGATTCCGCAGAATTAAAACCCTGGCTGCCAATCAAGTTGATGGTTATGATCAATCCATTTCCCCTGTTTACCTCAAGGCCAGGTTAAGGTATATAAAAGAGAGAAAGAGAGAGAGAGAGAGAGAGAGAGAGAGAGAAAGAGAGAAAGAGAGAAAGAGAGAGTAAACATTTACACTTCCCCTTTCCATGCCATTTTAATAGTTCACCAAAGTAAGTACACTAGCACACAAACACATAAACCCCAGCGTAAAACAACCATAAACACAATCCATCGCGTTTTGGCGCTACGGCGCCCGACCCTCCCGAAACACTGCACGGCGTGTAACTTAATTAAATTTAATTAAAAATTATTCGATATTTAAATTATTCCATCCTTCAACCCGGCCACCCGGCATCCCGGAATGGAATGGGAGGCCACCGCGCGCCATTCCATGTGCATGCTGTTCACGTGCGCAACAGAACTAAAAAGCGACTTTTCGTCCTAGAAGCGGGCAAAGTATTTGGGAAACGCTCACAGTGCGCTGTTTGGTTGGTGGATTTAGGTTGTGTTTTTTTGTCACTCTCCCTCTCTCTTTATTTTGGCGTGTTTGCACTCCAAAAGATTCGCCACTTTCTCGGAATCACCGATAGGCCCGCTGCTGCACGTGCTAGGGCGCGATTCGTCGAAGAAATAAAGGGGTTTCAGTGTGCGACGGGAAAGGGGGACAAGCTCAAAACTTCCAATCACCAAAGACGAGCCTAAAGAACGGTGTCGAAGGGTCCCCTCTCCGTGCAGCGCGCTCCCTTTGCCACTTGATTTCCCCGAGAAAATAGCGGGGGGAAATAAACACGCGGAATAGATTTTTCTTCGCTCCCATCATATCGCGCCACAATGGTCGTTAAATGTCACAAGGCACTCGTTTCATTTGCGTGCCGGCATTTCCTCCTTTACCGATGCAAAGAGGCTCAACCACACGAGTGAAATAAGTGAAAGCACACGAACACACATAACCGCAGCTATTCGTTCGTACACACGTCCCTGCTTTTTGAGAACAGCCCGATTGTTTGCGCCGAGCCAGACACTCTGCGCTTCAACACCGGTTGATCCGTGAACCATGAATTAATGCAAAGTTCTGTGTTAATTAAAAATTATAATTCATTCCGCACGGCCCAAAAGCGGGAGACACGGCGCTGGCAAAACCGGTCGCGTTGCGCCATCGAGAAGAAGCTGCAGCGCACTGCTCCACGCTGTGCGGTCTGCTGGCGTATTATTGCTGCGAAACGTTTTCTTCAAAACCGAGTGCAGGCTTGGTTTGGCATATCGAGCGCGCGTTCGCGTTGGTTTTGCGGAGAATTGCGGCGGGAGAACGGGCGGAGATAATTATGCAAAATAAATTATAAAGCAACGTATAAATCATATTTTTATGTGTACACACCACAGCGCCCGGAGGTAAGGCAGTTTTGCCCGGGGTTTTCTTCCCACCAGCGGCTGCAATCACCTTCTTGGGGATCTGTAGCACCAACGCCAGCAGTGTAAATGATCTTAACACTCGCAACAAACAGTCCAAACCGGTCGCCCAGTACCCCGGAAGCAACTGGGAATGGGTACAGTTTGGTTGTAACCAGCAAATTCAACCAGCTACCCAGCCCCATGGATGGAAAACGAAAGGGAAAAAAAACGCACCCGGGGAAAAAGTGCTTTGATCCTGTTTGCCATTTTTCCCGGAAGGTCGCGGTGGCATTTGGTGGTGTCTTGCTGTCGAGAACCCTCTCGAAAGGTCGCTCGCAAACGGGAAAAAAGGGGTTTGATTAAATTTATGAAACGAAAGTGACAAACAAATTCCTCACGTTTAGCAGTGAAATCAGGGCTACTTATTCAGCATTATTGATTTTGGCGATACATTCTAATATCTGCGTGTAGCCGTGGAGGGGCTGCGCTTTTAATGAGATGAGATCTGGGTTGCACATTACGTGACATTTGATCCTTGTTGTTTTTGGGAAAGGCCGCGCTGCTAGATGATGTGAATGTGTCCTTTCGGTTAAATCAGGGCAGGCAAACACCACGTGACTTGACTGGTTTGAAATGGTTATTATTGATAATTTAAGCGAAACACATTAACAGTGAACTGTTTATTATTCGTTTACATAATGTTTAGCCAAACAATGCAAAGAACATTTTCAATAGGATTTGTATAAGAAGCTCTGATCGATTTTCTATATGATTAAAGTAATGAAGATTTAAATTGAAGTTTCTTCAGCACCAGTTTGGTCTGTGATGTGTGATGATAAACAAATAAAATTATTCTAAAAACGTGATGGTTTTTTATTGTTTAAACATTTAAAATCCCATACACGAAAGTTGAACATGAAAAGCTCTATTTGTAGTTTGTTAGTTTATTTCGTCAGTTGAATGGGATGTTCAAGAATCCTCTTTACTTTAAAGTTTACGCTCCAAGTAAATTAAAATGAGAAATGTTTTGACGATTCCTTAAGAAACAATTCATTACCTCTGAAAACGATTCATTACCTCTGAAAACAATGCATAGCCCATATTGGTTCAGGAACTGATCATGACTTGATGCCTGCCCTGAACCAGATATTGAATCTTTACCTTGGAACTGATAATAAATCCAAATCGGACTTGTAACTGATCATAATAATCTTGTAACGGGTACTGAACCCAAACCAGTATTGAAATCAATCAGCCCTGAGACCAATCATGAACCCATACCTGCCCTGGAACTGATTATATATTCATACCGGTTCTGGAACTGATGCTCCACTCATATAGGACCTGATTTTAATACTTTCCTGAAACATTACCTTAACCTGTTCCAGATTCGTAACGAAATTTGAGCATGGTACCGGTCTGGAACCGATACAGTTGTTGAAGTGTTGTTGAATGTAGAAGTTCAGATTGAGTAACTGATATTCCTGGTCGACAAACCATACCAAGCAGTACATAAGCAGCGTTGGAATAGCGTAGGATATAGCGTAGTAATATTACGGTAGCTCAACTTGTATAATGATTTTAAGATATAACAATATACCTCATATTTTTATTTAACGTTTCCTCTAATCATTACTTCAATTGATTTCGAACCTTTCAATGTACATGCGCCTCTTTTGTGTTTTATTTTATTTCATTTTTCAAGATTCAGTGAAAAAATCAAATCATTTAAAATTCACGTTTGACATGCCTGCAGTAGCTAAATAACCCATTTGGAAGGCGCATTTTATGTCCCTCGTTCAAAATCCATCCGTCCCTTATCTAACAGCTAATCAAGGCTCGTAATCTGACATTTTTCTTTCGCCGTTTTTTGCTTCGTTTTTTGGTGCCGTTTCTTTGAGTGTTCGAAAGATTTATCAATTTAGTTTGCACGCACTCAGGTAGAGCTTGTCTTTCTACTGCTACGAAATCCCGGGAAACGTTTCGTCTCGCCGAGAGGCGTGCTGCGTGTCACCGGAAGTATGGAAGCATAAAAGAGTACATTATTTATTCACGTGAACCCTTTTTTCTCGTCCTTCTGTATGGGTGGAAAAATGTTTCTATTTGTTTATTTTCAATCCATTCGCTAGAACTTTCTGTATTCTAATAAAAGGATATTTATTGTAAACACACGCAATACTATATTTGAATGTGGTTGAAGCGTTGAGTTTGCTTCCACACCGCCATCGAGCTGCTCCAATCACTTCTTATCAATAGACGCTTTAGCTACCCCACCCCCCATTCGTAGGCGTGTTCGCGAAGTGCGTGTGAAGGAATAAATTTACTCCTCTCCTAACGCTTGCTTCCGTTTCACGCCAAACTGTCGTGGAGACGGGGTTGAAAAATAGCCCAAAACATGTTTCATTTTATTCTTACGGCTGTTTCCTAGACAAACACATCCAACCACTGGAACCTGAGTTTGTCTGTTTTTTTTTGTGTACCAAAAAAGCGATTGCAAAGGCAGAAGAAAGAATTGGCTCGTGTGGTTTGATTCACAATGCTTAAAGTTTTCTCTCCGGCCATGCTCACAGAGACACACACACACATACGAACAGAGCGATACGTTCCCGTCCTCCACGGAAGCAGCCGAAAGAGTTTGTCCTGAAAACGGGGCCTAGACACAGCACATCCGAGCGGAGAAAATGGGGAGAAAAGGATCGCGGCCGCTGCTCGACTGCTCGACTCGGTTCCGTTGCGCCGATGGATGCGGCAATCAAACGCCAACCATTTGGCCGATTTCTGGTGTAGCTAATTTGAATTTCTAATGGACGAAATATATTAAAGGCGCCCAGCATGCCGGGTGCTGGGGAGAGGAAAGCTGTTTCCTCTCCTTTTGTTTTGTTAGAGGCTCGTAAATGATGGTGTGATGAGCACACTGCCAACACACACATACACAAACACGTTGCTGTAAGAGACGAGGGCTGGTTTACGAATTTGTGTGTGACCATTTTTTATTGACGTTCCCTTCCGCATCCACACATTTGCTTTCCCCATGCGCCATGAGATGCACACTGCGGGGTTTGGTGGTGTATACAGAGTAAACACAGCGCCGAGGAAAAGTGTTGGGTCCATATTGAATGGGGAAAAAACAGGACGACGGTTTGTTGTAAGGAAAAGTGTAAAAGCAAAAACACAACACGTCTGCTGCTGCACGGCTTCATTTTCGACTCCGTTTGGTTGAAGGTTTTTTCTTCCTTACATTTTGTTCACTATCGCCTCTGTTCCTCTGTTCGTGTCCAACGCCCGGTAAATGGTTTTGTTTTTAGTGATTTTTTCCTCTCTCTCAGAGCTGCGCTGTTTCTTCTTTCTATCGGATTTTCCGCTCGGACCAACCGTGCCAAAATGCTCGTTTTCGGGGCCAACTTCCGAATGTCGTACACCGTGCCGCAACAGCGAATGGAGTAAAACCAGAACAAATCCCTTCGCTACCATTCCGTTTGTCTTTTCTCTTTCTCTCTCTCCCTCAATCTTTTTGTGTCTCTCTCTCTCTCTCTCTCTCTCTCTCTCTCTCTCTCTCTCTCTCTCTCTCTCTCTCTCTCTCTCTCCGTCTTCCAGCCTGTCCCGCTTTGAAATATGTCCTGAAAAGGCACGGCAGCGTCGTTTCGTTCACGTCACACTCGTGACGCTCTCCCCGCTCGTTTGCTGATTTTCATTTTTCACTCTATTTTCGGCCCATTCGGCGCTGTATGCGCTGTGCGGGAAACCCCGGGACCCGTTATTTGGATGTCAATCGGAAGGAAGTGGATTTTTGTCGCATGACCGAAGATCGAAAACGGTGAGTGTGAGTTGGTGTGCTTGTGACACTTCATACTCGGTGTGCGATGGTGCAGCACCGCAAGCAGTCACCGTGTGACACGTCCCAGCATACACCGAACAAAAAAGGACACCTTCCCTTCCATCTAGCTCTAGCACCCCAACCCCTGTCAAGTATGTTGTGCGCTGGCAAGTGTTTGAATAATCCAAGCATCGGATCGATTTTATTATTCGTCCGTTGTTCTTTGCTCACCCGCTGTTCCTTCTCCAGTACACCCGCCATCCCACAGCAAAATCGTTGCACACCGTCCCTGTTCCCAGTTGCCCGGATGAAGCGATGATTGACTTTTTATTATGCCGGCGTAGTAACGCGATAATGATTGTAGGGAAAAGATTTACATAATAACGCGGAAACAATATTGTGTATTTGATGTGGCTGTAGTATGGAGATGGGGCGGAGGTTCCTTTTTTCGTGCAGCCTTTTGCGTGTTTACCACCCGCAAAGTGCTACATTCTGTCGCTGTACCCGTTCGCGGTTGCCTTGCTCGGTGGCTGAATCTGTAATTAAAAAAAGCGACTCATTTGCTTGGGCGAACTGAAAATGCGCGCCTGGTGCGGTTTGCAAATGGGGCTCGTAAGGAGATAACATTAAGCATAACTTTGTCACAAATGGTTGAGTGAGTTTCAGTGGTTTCATTGTTGTATATTTTATGAAGTTACTTCACAGCGCGTACAGCGGCGATGATTGCGTTCGAGAAGGTTCGAAGAAATTACAATGAAGCGATTTGAGGAGAATTGTACTGAGAAAAAAAGGGAAGTCATTCAGACTTTGGTTGAATTTCGTAAAATTGCTGGTTGGTTGAATTTGATTACACAAGGAATTTAATAATTTTTCTTTGATTTAGCTGCTCAAAAATGTGTGTGTGTGTGTGTGTGTGTGTGTGTGTTTTTTTTTTTTAATCCGAACTATGACACCCCGATAGGTCATACTTATTGGTTTTAAAATTGAAGTATATGAGATTGACAATGTAAAAAATGCTACCACACGTATTGGTTTTAGTGCTACAGGGCTGCATCATACGCTGCATTGGTTGCATTCCAATATGTGGGCACCACCTAATTGCTGAATATTGCCAGGAGCATGTAGATTGACAAATGCCATGCTAGGTATGTGTTTAAAGTATTAGCTTTCATAATTTATGTTTAAATATTAATTGATGCATAGCAATTGTATAACAAAACAGCAACATTGTATAATTGCGTTACTTGCTCTTAATTGGAAAGGATAATAAATGGTTGATCTAAATGCACATCGTTGTTACTGTTTTTAAAAATTTTTGAAGGTTTATAAATTTTTCAAAAGACGACTATTTCAACTTAATTGTAGAACTTATATTTTCAAGAAAAAATTGTTATTTTCTTAATCCTAAGCAGCTGATATGTTGATTACTTCTTCATATCATCTAAAGTGTTGTTTTTTGGTTTTGGATACAATTGCACCAAACGACAGAGCAAATTAAATGTTTCTTTGTCATGTACGTTTCAAAATTTCTGACTGAAACTAAAATATATTTGAAAACTAACTTGGTTCCTTTTGTCCAACTGATATTGTCATCTAGGTAAGAAAATATTATTTTTTATTTATTTGGACCAAAAAATGCTTCATTCAGTATGCATTCCACAGCTTCCCTCATTTTCTTACTGTCAACACAACTAATCAAAACTTTAATCATTGTCTTGTTGAGCCATGGCACTCTCCTGTGAATGCTTGCAGCACAGTTGATTGTCTTCATTTAACTCGTCAAATTGTTCTATTATGATTTCAAGGTATGCTGTTGGTTTGCTTATTATGCGATAGCATCTTCCGACTGCAAACAAATTTCACTGATGGATGGAATACAAGATGGTAACTTAAAAAAAGTTCTTAGTGTTTGTGAGCTTTTTTTGCAATGGTTTGTATGGTGCAGAGTGGTTTGTAACGTAGCAAAATCGCTCAGAAAAAAAGATTTTGTTTGTGTTGGCATGAATTGTTTGCTGTCCATTTTTGGATGGGTATTCGCATCTTGTTGAAAGTGTCTTGAGATGCTGATGCTACTTAGACATTGAGTTTTCATACTCTGGCCCTCGAAAATAAGTTGTACCTTAAATTTGATAGTGACAGCGAGAGTTAGAGAGCAAAAGAAAGAAAACGGGAGACCGAGAAAGAGAGAGAGAGAGAGAGAGAGAGAGAGAGAAAGTTTTCTGATATGATAGAAGTTCTATAATTCTTTTCAAACAAACAAGCATAATGACAGCACGAGCGGAGCAGAGCGAGTATATATAAGAGCATGTAAAACCAATGAACATGGACAAAAAAAGGTAATGAAAACAAACTTCTCACGAGCAGAGCAGAGCCAGACAGAGTGGTAGGGAAAAACAGACACAAGCATAAAAATACGAATAACTTAACACAACTAACGGCAGAAGAAAATCCAAACTTTTCCACACGCCTGAATGTGTTTTTGTTTTGCTTTGCTAAGGGGATGCCTCTGCCTACCAGATTGTCAAAAGATGTTCACATGATTAATTTATATTTCGTTTCTTTTTTCCTTTTAATGTGTGTGTGTGTCTGGTTACCCGAACTGTGTGGGTGGGTATGAAAAGTGCTTGATCCTTCCCACACATATACACACATATACATTCTGCGTGTACCGGTGATAGACAAAGTCGCCTGCATCACGTTCTCCGGCTCGTCAAGCGAAAAACTTTTCATCAAGTGCCGGGAAGTAATCCGGGCCCTAATCCCGGTGCGAGTGGCGTAAAAGTATTACACATCTCGTTTACGTGTGCGTGTGTGTGTGTGTGCGTGTAAGTGATGAAACGTTCGCACGAGCGCAAGGACAATATGGTTTGGGCACCGGCTGGTAAGAATGTGAGCCGGGACAAGAAAGGATGAAGCACTCAACAGCAACGGTTCTGCGTTCCGTGCGTACTGTGGTGGGTAGCATGCTTTTAATTTTCATTTTTCAAAGTTATTAAACCATTGAAAAGTGAGTTTTCCCTTTCACGTTTCATCTGGGCGAACGAGCAATTGGATGTTGTTTTTTATGTGTATGTGTGTGTGTGTGTTTTCAAAATATAAGAAAGGTTTCCTCCTGTCCCATCAACATTCAACTGGAAGCGAAATGTAGAGCTCGGCGTACATTCAAAGCAACTGTCCTGTGACGGGACCCTGATTCGTATTCTGATATTTCCTGCCAGGCAAAATGAGGCAAGTTGGACAAATTTCCTAGGTCCGCCATCGAGATGCTTCTGCAGGAGATGCAAAGTTTTTAATTTGGAATGGTTTTAATTTTGTGTATTTTTTTCTCTCTTTTTATGCCTTTTTCGGGGAGTTTGTCATTCATACGCTGGCACAAAAGTTTCATTTCATGCGTTGGCACGTAATGGTAAAGTGAATGATTTTTTTGTTGTTGTAATATTTTGGAGTTTTTGATGTGAAGTTGAATTGTGAATGAACCACATAAAACGAAGGAACAAAAGACGGTTTCTCTGAAGGTTGTGAGGAAAGGAAATAATGAAAAAATGTTACAGAGCCAATTCATTTCGATTTTGAAGTTTTATCTTCTTGCAATGCTAGAATAACTTCCTCTGTTATATAAAAAAAGTAATTCAAATATGGTAGTGGTAAAAGTTATTAGTAAAGTAAGTAAGTTAGTAAACTAAAAGTAAGTAAAATTATATGTAGACATAGACATAGACATAGACATGTAGACATATTATTAAACGAATTGAATAAATTTGAAGGAGATTGATGATTTCATATTGCCGATTATTTCAATTGATTTTATTTTTCAGAACAACAGTTTTTGCTATAAAACATTAAAAAATTATGGTAATTATTTATTTATTTTCTGCCTAACGAGTTCCACAGCACTCATTATGGTGTTATTGTTCCAATTGTATGGTGATGGAAATCAATAAAATCATTGAAATTGAAATCAATTAGATTTTGATAAAAGGCACTAGTCAAGCTTTTTTAACGCGAATATGCAGACATTGCTGATATAATAATGAATATCTACGTTAGTTAATTGTTAGATGTTTGTTTGATTTTTATTGCTGAAATATCTTAAAAAAATACAGTTTCATCATCAGCAATTTCACTCAAGCATCATTGCTTTCCAAAATTATAGGATTTTTATTTAATTTGTGAACCTTTTTTTTTAATTTGACTTGGAATTTAGTTGTTAACATATTCACACACACAATTTTTCGTTGCTAAGTTTTGCATCCAACTGTACAAGTGATAAAAATGTTTCTCGTATCGACTGTTTTTACCTTGTTTTATGCCAACAATTATAAAAACATTTCTTTTTCCTGTACATAGTATGGTAAAAAACAAAATTTAAGTGAATTTGAATAAATTAATAACATTTGAAAAGTGTGGCTCAAAGTACATTTATCAAGATGATGTATATATTGTGCGGATAGTATGCAACATTTACCAGTTAAATCCTTTGTAAAGAAAACGGAAACCTTTCAATGTCAAGAAATAATAACTAAACTTATTCTCATTTACTGTATGAAAGTTGCTTAATAGCAATACAACTACATTAAGTACGTCAATTGTTTTAATAATAGGTAATTGATAGACAGAAAGCAACTAATGTTAATAAACACTACATTTATTTAAAAATATTGAATTTGTTTTCTGATTGACCTCGCCGTTTTTACCACACGACCTTGCTCTCACTTGATTTATGATTTTTTTTTATTTGGCTTGCTTGCAAGTTTGACTACACAAAAAAACTCATAATTGCTTGACGTTAAAATAAAAACTGTTTCTACTTCCTTCAGAAAACTCTCATTGAACAGAACTCCCTTTCCCGTTTTCCGCAATTTAAATTCATTGTTCCGCTAAAACTCTTTTTCAGAGTTTTTTTTCGCCAGAGTTAATCACACTAATGACAAGCATTTTGGTGTGTTCAGTGCTCTCCAACAGAAAAAAAGAACTCATTTTATACACCCAACAGACGCTTGAAGCACGAAGAAACATTTTAAGGGGTGTGTGAAGCCTGAGCACATGGCGGGGAGAAAAATCTCCTACATCTTCATAATACTGGCAGTGCAACGTGACCAGAGCCATGTCCCCTCCATCCGCCCACCTGATCCGATTCACGTGTCGAAGCTGAAGTTTACGCTGGCTGCTTTTTCTTCCAGCAGGGAGTGACCCGGTTTATGCCGCTTCATACCAGCCCGCCAAGGGCGGAACGTTGTTGGACGTTCAAGTCCATCGAAAGAATTCCATCGAGCTTTAGCGATAAAAGTTTGTCGTTCCCTGGCTCCCGGGCGGTGGTAAACGCTTGGACCCACGCGATGGACATATACACATACACACACACACACATACACACACACTGTGATATAGCAAGCAACTACCCCGACAGCACGTCTGTACGTGGGCGACGAGCAGGAATTTTCGGATGAAGAATGGACCACAAACTATTGCACCGCATTACCGCCTGTGAGATCGGAACCGGAGCTGGCGGTGGCGTATGTTGACGCGGACGAAAGCGGGACCGATTTTCATATTTTAGCTGCAATGCCACAAAGCATCCCGAACGTGCACACATACTGCCCTCTTTTGCTGCTGGCCGCACTGTTTTGCTTGGTGTATCACTTTGTGTATGCAGCATTATGCTATTGCCAAACGCTACCCAGCGCCAAAGCGCCCCCGAAAACGGTTCACACAAAATGAGACCACAAAGCCTGCAAAGGTTGCCTCTTTCTCCACTCCGCCTCCTCCAGATTGTCTCCCGACAGCAGGGCACGCTTGGAGAATGGCCGGCATTATGATAAGAAAGTTTTAAATTTATTCAAAATAACAGCTCATAAGAAAAGATGAACAAGAGCATTATTCTTGTGGAATCTTCGTGCCAAACTTCCAATTCATTTTCTTGCACGCCGCGTCTCTCTACACCTTTCCTTCGTGGGGATGCTTCCGAAGAGTTTTGGGATGCAGCAGTGTGCCCTGCGCTGCATCAGCAGCTTGGCATCGTTCGGCGCGTCCATATGAATGACGGGCGTGCTTGCTGGGATGGCTCGCCCAGTCTGCCCCGTGCCGTGGTGCTGCTTTGTGTAAAAAATGTGCTTGGTTGTGGTCCCGTGCAGGCCAGCCACAGCCCTTGCCACATTGTCCACCCAGCAGCTGCCGCACATGCGAGCGGGGCTGGCATCTGGAGCGTCGGGCTTTGTGCTTGCTTTCAACTAATTTGGAAGATTAAACGGGCGCGTCGAGCATCGAGCAAGTTCGACACACCCAAACAGCCCCGGTCAGGATGGAGTTTTTACAGCTTTTTTTTGAGGGGTGGTTTTCTTTTCTTTAGAAGGAGCTTGTTTGCATACGGTGGAGATTGGAACGTGCGCTAGCTCTACCACAATGCGCTCGCTAATGCACTTGCATTTGCATAAACGATTGTGAAAATACAGAAATTGAGCAAGAGAATGGCAGCGAGTGCGTTCGGGGAAGCGAACCGATTTGGAAACGATACAAAACAGGTGCCAAATGATCGTGTACTGCTGCAGAAGGCTGCTTATGATTCTTCACGTATGAGGTGAACGAGGCTGTGCGTTAAACTTGAGTGTGGGTTGGTAATGATTCGCAAGAAACTAGGGTGGCATCCATACATTTCGTAACGCTCACGTAAGGCGATGAGTACTTTCCAGCGTTTGGGGTACCGAAACTTCAGCACAAAACATTTCAAGATAGTTCAATAATTACATATACCCTTTTGGTAAAAAATAGAATTCGTTGTTTTAAAATACACAAATTTGAGAAGGGTCATGAACATCTAATCATAATTCATAGAATGAGATTGCTTCTTGTGTTACATTGTGTTGCACTGAAAGAAGAGGTTATCAATAATTATACAAGGTGGATTGAAGTAATGAGTAGATAGATCTTTAGCGCAGAGCCATGCCTATAAAATGAATTCTTTCTAAGATTATTTGTTTGCAGTATGAAAGTTTTAAGCCTGACGTAATTTTTAACAATTTTATCTCTTCAAGAAGCCTCTCTTGCATGAATTTCCCTAAGCTCTAAGCTGAAAGTTTCTTTATGCCGAATCATTTAATGATTACGCTGAATACGGACAAAGGATGACATATTCCGGACTGTTGTTTTCTAGGTTACTTCAAAGCACATTAGATTACCTAACAAGAAAAACATCAAAAGTCCTATCCACATTCTCTTTAAGGAATTACTAATCACAATGGTTGCTCACTGCAAAATATCCCGTTGTAAAAACAAAATCAAATGTCCAATTAAATAGCTTCGCCCAGATATTGGCATGATTAAGTGCTCGATGCTCCATTAAGAAATCAACGCCTAGCCCCCGATTCTATGAAAAAGTAAGGCAGGGCTCCTTCTGTATCCTACCACTCCGGTCTCTCTCCATGTTACTGTCCCCGGTTTGAATGAGGCTATAAAATTGGCAATTAATTTTTATTTCTTCGCATCTTAAGACTCCCAATCCCGGCCCCGATACTGGTGGGCTTCCGGAAGCTCAGCAACGCTGACACATTGCTTGGTTGAAAAATCGATCGAGTTTTCTGAGAAGCTTGGAAGCTGGGAAATAATTTATAAATTAACCGTATCACTCACAGAGCCTAATTCCTGACAATCTCCTGTCCCATGTCCATGTCGGTTGTGCGCCTTTGCTCGTTACAGGCAAGCGTACGCATTAGCTCGTTGTCGGTGTACCAAACTATTCGAAACGTTCGTCTATCCTCCAGGAGGTCCTTTTTCTTGTTACCCCAACGAGCAAACCAATCTCCTTTTGTTGTCATCCCTCACGGGAATCTTCTGTTCTCCCACCAAAAAAAACAAAAAACCTCTCCACAACCACGGGATGCTTTGTTTTGTGGTTTCTTCGAGATATCGTACTTTACGTGTTTTTCTTTTGCATTGCATCAAGCATTCTTTCTGTACTGCCATCACCCGGGAAAAAGTTGTCCCCGAATTGTTGGTTTTTCACATCTCTCGTCTTTTTTTGTGTGTAAACCATTTGCACATACAAAAGCTCCCCTCAAGTAAGGATGCGTTTTTCACCAATCGTGATGCGTCGCTATCAAGCAGGGCCACGGCAACGCAGGGGTTTTCTCTTTCCGTACGAAACTGACAGAGGATTTGGGATAGCATTCGCCCCCCGTCCACCCGAAGCAGATGTCGGTGCGGCGAAGATGTCCTTCGCGATATGAACACACTTCTTGTACCCTTGTGTACGTCTTGTATATATATGTGTGTGTGTGTGTAGTGATGTGCATGGCTTCTGTTACGGTTTCCATCTCCCGCCCGAGCGCTTCGCTAAGTCCGCCCGATAGTGCTACTTCAAGCTGTCTTTCTTAGGAGAAAATCTATCTCGTCCGCTAGCGCAAAGCTCTGTTTGTGCAGCGAGCATATCCGCACGAAGGCAACGGTGTGTGGTATGGGTTGCGGCAGAGACTTTATTTACTGTCATCAATTATCCTGTCGAACGATAACTTCACTGGGATCTCATTCCCTGCGTTGCTTTTTCCTTTCTTTTTTTTTCGTTCCATTTGCCTGTTTGGTGAAGGAAATGCTTCCACCACCAACCTCAAGCGATGGAAAAAGAGACGGCGTTCTTCTTTTTTGTGTGTGTTTGCCACCCCGTCCTTGAAGCTTCAAGCATCTCGATGCGTCTCCGCTTGTTTGTTAGTTTGTTTGGCTTTCCGTTTTGCCCAGATGACAGTTTCGCTTGTGCAGGGCAATCGAAAGCAATCGAAACGGGAAGCATTTCGCCCGTTTTTGTTTTGTTTTCTTTCATGTCGCTTTATTTGCTGCGAAAAACACACTCCAAAGTACTGCTCGCTAGCGATGTAGGTAGCTAAATGACATTAGGATTTCCAATTTCGAAATCGAAGCACTTTATCTCCTGATGATGCTGGAAGGAGAGTATGCGTGGTCAGGGCGGACACAAGGAAGGGAAGAGCAGAGAGCGGCTTCATTAAAAAATGTATTACGAAACAGAACACAAACGCCAAGAACAACTACTGGGTGACAAAAACGTTCCCAGATTCGCGTTATTTTATTTGCTGTTGATTTTAAGAGGGACAGAGCGTGCTGAAGAGAGCGGAAGAAGGAAATGTCCTTCAATTGGACGTTAATTTTCAAGCTTTTTCACCATTTCGTCCCCTTTTCATCGTAGAATATCCGCATCGTTTATATCACGATCCTCGTGCTCGATGGACGAAAATCGATCACGCTTAATTGGTTAATGACTGCAATTGTAGTAGAGTGCGCGCTCACACACACACACACACACACACACACACACACACACACACACACACACACACACACCACACACACACACACACACACACACACACACACACACACACACACACACACACACACACACACACACACACACACACACACACACACACACACACACACACACACACACACACAGTTTCAGTTCAATTTTGGTTAAATACTTACCCTTTTTTTCTTTAAAACCCCTCGAACCATAGCTTTGAAGCAGTGGGGTGTCACGTTATTTTTGGAAAAATAAAACGATGCCACCATCATTACCGGTAGATTGATTCGCCAAACAGAAGCCGCACGCAAAGGGATGCATCGATTGCAATTACAATCAAGCAGCAGGGGAGTAAATTAAGGGCAAAGTTTGCTCGATGCGTACTCGTGCGTGTGTGTGTGTGTCAGTTAATTTGTATCGTTTTCCGTTGACAATTTAAAATGCACTTCAGCTACGGTCCCGGCACGATAAAGCGGCAATTAAAATGCCGCTTCCGTTCCAACCATCAATCTTTAATGGACGAGCGATTGTCTAGCAACTTAAAGAAAAAAGAACAATTGGGAAGGAGAAGTAAATAGCCTTTAATTTACAAACGTTTAGCAAATGTCCATTACGTAACGATCCACCCGGATGGTTGTGGGTTGCTGGCCCCTTCCGGTGAGATGCTCCAAAATGGGAAACCACAATGCATCCATTAGCTTCAATAATGCAACCGCAACGTTCGTTCCCTTCCCTTCTGGGACGTGAGTTCTGCAACGCTTCACGTCGCAAAAATGCAACCCCAAATGCATGAGTGTGCAATGAATTTTGTAGCTTTATGTGCACTGCACTATTAGGACTATCCCCGGCTCGGCGCTTAGTGCATACATACAAATACACACCCTTACTCATCTCGTCGCTCTAAAAGCGGACTGTAGGCTTGTAGCTCCGTTTCTACTTGTACTTCACACGCCAATCAAGCACTTCGCAATTGGCTACCTCTCTCTCTCTCTGGAATGGTGAGCCACAAATCGCATAAAAACAAGTGCACTTATAAATATTGCATTTATTAAGATGAACGGAACGATCTGGCCCGCCTCGGAAAGGTGTTTGCTGCAAGTGCACTGGTGCATGATGTACTTTTGTCGTCGCTGTCTGAAGAAGAAGATACGTGCCTCGTCCTTGAAGCAAGTTGTAGTGTGTGGCTTGTGCTTTCTTGTACCCCGGTTGGATGGCATTCGAATCGAAATTGGTTGTTGCTGGGGATTTGAGAAGCAGCTTGAGGCAAGTGAGGCAAGTTCCTGGAAACGATCTTGCGATGGAAATTGGGAGCGTTGCTGGAACAGGGAAAGTGCAAGGGGAGATAGTTTGAGGGTGTATCAAGTGTTCGCTCGAGATTGTGGGTGCTATTTCACAGGTTTTGCTGAGTGGCGTAGGTTAGCGAAGCATTATACACTTAACGATTGAAATGAGATGTCTCGGGAGAAATGTGAATTAATATTCACAAGAAAAAGTGTTTTTTTAACTTGTTAGAAAGTGACGCAAGCTAGGAGAATAATTTATTATTATATTGTTTTGGAATACCAAGAGAGGATAGAAAGAGGAGGAACAAACTAATAATGCACAAAATAGCTTGGAAATGGAGGTGTGAGTTGTAGGTCTTATAATTTATATAATAGATGAAAAACGTTTTAAAGTGCACTAGTATTGTATAAATTTTATAAGAAATGTGAAACTACATTGCTAAATCTTGACAATCCAATGAGCGAATGCATCCAATAGCTGGTACAATTATGGAAATGTATCACAACAACTAAACCATAGAAATGGGCAAGTTGACCACAAGGTTTGGATCAAATGCACGATTTTATGGAATAGGTTGCTTTTAAAGCGTTCAATTTATTTTTAAAGTGAATATTTGAAGCGATTGATATTAAAAAAAAATTCACGAATAATTATTACCGGGAAAGAATAAGGTTTTGAATAGAAACCAAATACCAAAACCACATTATCAACACGCATACCACAGAATGCATTGAGTCAAAAAGAAACTTAAATTTTAAGCACAATAAATACAAACTATATCATAATCCTTGCATCGTGTTTCCGAAGACGGATTCCAAGTAGGAGAATGAACTAATAGTTACAAGAACTTCACGGACGGATTTTCAAGAAGGAACCGTCCAGTTTTGGGACGGAAAACTAATTTAGGTCACTTTAGCCGAGAGAAAACTCCTGCAAGTATGGCACATGACTGACGTACACACGCAGTGAAGTGTATGGTTTCTTCCCTTTTCGAAAAAGTCCCTTTACGCTGTTGGCCACTGGCCAGGATGGCAATGGCTGGTCCTACCTCCGTACCCGCACATCACCCCGCCCCGCATAGCTTCACGAACAATCAGTTCGGTTTCGGTTGTTTATGTTTCTGACTGGCATCCATTGACGGAAAAAGGCTCCTCCGGAAGGTTTCTTCGGGGCCGGCTCGAACCCTCGAGAATACCCAGGACACTCATTTAGTTTCGGCAGATGCCGAGGCCCTGGCGCCGGTAGCACACAGGGTAGGTTTGTTTTATTTGGCAGGCGAAAATTAAGAGCAACTTTCGTCCACCGGCGTCTCGCTGGGAGTTTACCACCGCGCCAAGTCAAGACGCTAGGGCCGTTTGGTCGGTCCCCATTCGCTTCTCGACCTCTCCCGGAGTTGATGTACTCCCGAGAGCGTAGCACGGGAAAGTGTGTGCACAAAACCGGGCGCAAAAGTTTTGTGAATGTTTTCTTTGGCATAGATTTTTCCACACCGTGTCGGTGTTTTTTTCTTCCTTTTCTTTTCCTTTTTTCGTTTTTTTAAAGAGCACAACTTTCATTAGTTGCTTCACCACGGCGCAAGTAGCATCCGGTAGGAAAAATTGTCGCTGTCAGAAATTTTTGAAAAGTGTTTAGCCGAAAGCGCGGACTGTTCTGTTTCTATCGGTGCTTGGGGATTCCACACCGTCAAGGCATGGGATGTTTATTTGAGTTTTTATTACCGTTTTTTGTTGTTGTTGCTGTGTTGCTGCTGCTGCTGCTGCTGTTCGTCATTGGTTTTGCTTTGCCCCAAACGTCGGGCAGAAGAGGTGGAAAGTGCAATCAAATTTGTCCCTAATAAGCAGCCCTCGGTGGCAATTTGCTTTGCCAGTGGCAGCTACGGAACGATGGTCCAGAGGGAGTTGAACAGCAAGATTTGTACACGCTGTTTGCGTTTGCTACTTCAACGGAAGAAGCAGACATGTGCAGGGGAAACACTTACTATTGAAAATTAAAGGTACGAAATGGTGTTTCTGGTTCATTAGAATTCGAGCGAAACGAGTTTATGTGAATTGGACTTTCTTTCCCCGAGCAAGAAAACTTCAAACGTAAATTTGTATGCAAATGAAATCTTTTGACATGTTTCTAGTTAACGGAGCTGATAATTATAAATTGATTCATGTGGCATTGGGGATTTATAAATTTCGTTCAAACTCAGTTTTGGAAAAGCAATCTCAGCTATTCTTTGGGGAGGCGTTTACGTACTTTAGACATGGTAGAACAAAATACACAGAATATCGTTTTAAGCGCTCTTTCAATAATATTTTTATAAAAATGTATTTTTTTCCGGTAATGATGATGAGTTTTAAAATTCAAGCGCAAATTATGTAGTTATCATAAGCATCAAAACCAAGACTGATCAACCAAGGGATAGGTACAACATTGAACAAAATAGTAGTTTAAAAGATTTAATTAATAACATGGTATTATTCAACGGAAGATGTAGTTTACATCCAGATGCTTAAAAATTCGAACAAAAATTCTTGTTTTCAACCATTTATAATAATTATTTTGGGTTGTTAACTACTTAACTTCTTGAAAGTTTTAAATTGCGAATTGTAGCTCTTCTATTGTTGAGATGGCGGAATATAACAACTTCATTTCATTATTTTATTGAAAACAGCTATCGTATTGTATCAAAACCATCCCGCTAACCTACAGCAATCGTAAAGATGCCAAACCCACCACCGCAGGTAGCGTGCAGCACCATGCCGTCAATTTCGTATCATAAATTTTGCATTGATCGGTGAAGTTGCTGAAAAGTTGACGGACAAACTCGGACCACCGACGACGACTGGTGCCTAATCTCACCACCGCGCCATTATCGGAGAGCCCGTAGAGTAAACCCCAAAATGGATCGTTCCCACAGCGGGAAGGAGGAGGACGACACCCGGGTACGGAAAGGAACTAAATGGGAATTTCATCGCCTTGACACTGCGATTGTGGGAGAACTCGGGGGAGACGGAGGATTTTTTGGCGAGATAAAGCGAAACCGACTGAAACCGGTAATGCTAAAAGTTTGTCCCGTTTTTGGGAGGGACAGAAAACGAGGCAAGGAAAAGGAGCAAGGAAAAGGAGCATTGCAACAACAACAAAAAAGGGACAGCTGGAACACTCTGACAGTGGGCAATCCCAACAACCATGGGGAGGGGGAGGTTTAAGGACGGCGGAAACTTTCTCTATTTAGCTGAGTAATTGATCAGGTGGGAGCGATTGGATCGATATTTATTCGTCTCCCAGGATTGGCTCTTGATCCTCCCTCCCGACCCTCTGTTGAGAGGAAAGCGATGGCTGACTCCCGGGAATGTGCGGATGCTTGAAGAAAAAGTTTCGCCCGTTAGCTTGAGGTTGATGTGCTGCTCGATTGGAATTTGTTCAACGTCACCGTGCTCGGCAGTGGTTCGATCGGTTTTTGGAAATATATACATTCAAATGCGCACGAGCCGAACATTTTGCGGGGGTCCTAAAGCTGAACAACAAACCGAGCAACAACTGGCTTCAAAGAATGTTTGATTTTTTTTTTCGTCTTCTTTGTGAACACATCAAACGCCATTGCGACGATCTGAAAAGGGAACTCGGGGAGAGGTTGGTGCAGGAGAGAGGGTAAGATTTGCTGTCGTTATTTAGAAGCATTGCATGTACGCTTAAGCTGATGTAAGCTGCAGCATATAAATTGGTCCCAAATACATCAAAGACAGGCGTTTGAATGAAAGTAAATCATCTTAGTTTGTTTTCTTGCTACTTCAAATGCACAAGTGATGTGTATTTTCACAAGATGTTTATAGCAAAATAACAAAACCAACAATCTGAATTCAGAAATTCAGGCTTCAGAATAAGCTCAACATAGCATCCAATTCACTATGAAAGCGGTTTTCACGATCATTACAGAGAGCTGTGCTTACTATTCTTACCCCTCGCATACATCGCACTCACCAGCAGATTTTACCCGTGACCAAACTACTGCTAAGATCGCTCGAGATGCGAATGGCCGCTACTGGTCCGAGCCGAACGTCTTTAATTAAAAAGGTAAACAACTTCTGGCAATCAGGAAAAATTACACAGCCACCCTAATTGTATTAGCCACAATTAACGAACGAGCAGCACCCGAAACTAAGAGAATGACACGCCCGGCACACCAACCGGACAAGAACCGCACCGCGTACCCCGTACCTGGGTCAAAACCCGCTCGTTCTCGGTTGAACGAGCAGCAGAGAATCGGAACGATGATGCCTTTTTCGATGCTAACCCGTGGGCTATTCTGCTGTGTATCTGTGTGTATGGGTATGCATGCAGCCTACCGGAGACTCACTGCTCCGGAAACCAGTTTACGGCAAACTACAAAATGGCTGGCCGGATTTCATACACACACACACACACACACTCGATTTGGCACACCGTCGTCGTCGTCGTCGTTGACGGTGCCAAAGCTTTCGCTGCACCGGAGGCTGTTTTATTATAAATTAAATACAGCTTCCTACGAGAAGACGTTTGGCTTTGGGGTACCTTTTCCAGCTTCCCGTACGGGGTTCGTCCCTGACACCCTTTTCAAACACTTCCATCTGAACCGGAGCTCCGGTCAAGCTTTTCCGCTCACGAGTAACAGAGCCCATCTGTCAAACTGGTACCCTTTAAGCTGAAGATATTTTTCTACCTTTCCACCTACTTTCAGAACATGGCCAGCATAGTATCAAGGTGGTGTTGTGCAAAAACTAACAGCATCTACCGGGTACGGGACGGTGCCCATCACCGCGACCACACTAGAATCTTTTCAGCATTGGAGGTTCGTGTAAGCGCTTGGAAGCAGCGAAAAAATGTTTGCTACTACTAGCAAACGCTCCAGCTCGGTACGGAAGCACACACACACACCGGCTCACGCCCACTTATAGATAGCCTCGGGAAGGATCTGGCACCTTCAGTTTGCACACCGAACGCCAGCCGCCATGCAATGAAACCAGCCATAGCGATGGGGAAGGGCAAAAAAGCTCGCCAACACGGTTGCAGAAAGCGTACTGTGGTTCGCTGCTGGTGAAGGAACAAGCGGAATTCCAAACAACGAGCATGGTAAGAGCTGGCAAGATTGTCCAAATTTAGACACATACACACCCCAAACCTCCTGGTCTGCTTTTTTGTAGCCATTTTCCAATTGCTTCACCTTCGGGCCGACAGTTCGTTAGCTTTGCCTGTTGAAGCCTTCCATCGCACCGTGTTACGGTTGTACAATGCACCCGCACAGAAGTGCATTAGGAGAGCATCGGTAAGTAGCATCGAAACGCAAGAAGATAGTACACAATAATCAAGCATCTTTTACCGTAGATTGTGATGGGAAGGAACTAGCAATGGGAGAAAAAAAATTACGACCTGATGCTACATAGAAGAAACATTCCTAGTTTCAGTACAAACTAGGGCCTGCGCTAGTGCTTGGAATGCATGGAACGAGCGAACCGAATCAGACACAACGCTACCCACTAAGCTATCGTAGCGAGAAAATGGTACGCCCCCCTCGCACCGACAGCCTTCAAGCAAAGGCTCGTAGCTGTTTTGCAACCATACGGCAGCAGCAACAGCCGCCCGGTGAAAGTATTTCAACCTAACAGTTGACCCCATCAAACCGGGTCGGCAACGATCGAGAAGCGCAAGATTTAAATACCACTCCCGGGATCTCAGCATCACCCGGCACACAGACACGGGCGCTGCGAGTATTAAAGCATTGCTTTGGGAAGGGAAATATTTCTTCGGTAACTCCCAAACAACCCCGAACACATCAAACAAACGAGTGAACGGGTAAGCCAAAACAAGACAAGAAAAAATGCTACACCATTCGCTACACACAAGCCTTTACCGGGAAGGTTGTACCGGGCGGGCTGTGTAAACACATGTTCCGATCGTAAATGTCTGCCTAGCTGAAACGCTAGCAGCTGATGATGTGCTTCCTTCGTGAAGTCACTGGAAGAAAACACAAAGAACGCGAACGGATTTAGCAGGAATCGATTGCTGCTCGTACACTGTACATTACCGCTCTACGATTTGGCTTCCGCTCGATGAGCAATTCGTGAGATGAGCTACGTTGCTTCGGTTTACGTCAACGGATTCGCTATCACTTATTAATCTGACATACTTACTATTGGATTCGTTTTGGCGAGTAGGAGATGTGTTTGAGCTCGCAACGATAGGTGTACCGTGTCATCATCCACATCTGATGGAACCTGGTAGCAGTTGGGTGCATTCGATGCACCAGAATTGTGTAACATTACTGTTTAATTTACGCGACGAAGCGTCTTCTCTTCTTACGGGGAGGAATTTAATGCAATTTGGTTGATAACAGCGTGGGATGTTTCGCGTGCAGAATCCTCACGATTAATCCGGGAGAGAGTTTTGAGGTTTAAAGTATATGTTTGGTACAAAGAGAAGCAAATAATTGATCATAGGGAGTATCCATGAACTACGTGACACTTACGCATACTTATACTACCATTTAACGTTACGGTAGGTTACATAGGTGAGAGGGAAAGCTATTGATTTAATAAAAGACAGACAGAGAACTAAAAAATCAAAATACTCCAAAAACTGCTAATTGATATTCTTCTTCTTCTTCTTTGGCTCAACTACCGATGCCGGTCAAGGCCTGCCAACACACTTGTGGGGTTGGCTTTCAGTGACTTATTGATTTCCCCCCATAGCAGGATAGTCAGTCCTACGTATGGCGGCACGGTCTATTTGGGGCTTGAACCCATGACGGGCATGTTGTTAAGTCGTACGAGTTGACGACTGTACCATGAGACCGGCTAATTGCTTATTGATATAAAACTACTATAATTCCTTCCATGAAACGAAAATAGTCCTATGACATTTAATTTCAATATTTTTCTTCAACTCGCTTAAAAGGCTTCCCAAGGGTTTATGGTTCCCCTCCAAAATTATTTGGATGATTCTCACATGTGTTTTTGAATAGTTATCGCGATTTATAGAAAGTTTTCCAGATTTTGTAGGATAATTTGTTTTGTTTTTCAATACTACGATGACCAATCACAGGAACCAAACAAAACTATGAGATACGGTGAATAAATCGTGATACGATGCAAACAATTACGAGAAACAACTAATAAATCGCAGAAAACACTGTGATGTAAATGCAAACATTAAAAAAAACTGTACATTAAATGCAAACATTCAAAAATTAAAGAATTCAGTGAAGAGTTGATTCTCGATGAATGATAAAACTCTCCAAAATCGCGCTTAGTAATATTTGATCACTTTGAGCGAGTTTGACTGAGAGAGTCTGAGTACCTTATTCTATTCTATTGTTATATAGCTTGTTAGTTCTTAATTTGGAGTGTTTGATTTTAATTTGTACGTTTTTAGTAGTAACGAACGCGTTTCACTGGCATCAGTTTAATAGTAGAAATGATGTTCAACGAAAACCATTCCCTTGCACTGATTGCTTGTTGCTTAGGATTCAATATCCCCCTTTCAATCTGTATAATTCATCAAGGATGAAGCTTTTCTTCCTGCAAAACAACTACGCCACCGAATGCAGCAGGTGCGTTAGAGAGATACATTCACCGGAACCATGGTCCCAGCTTGTGTTTCTTGTTCCACTACAGTGCTTAGCATATACACGCACAAACACACTTGTGCATCGCCCAGCCGAGTACGATGTGTGCTCCTGCCTTTGCGCAGAACTTGTTGTTTGTTTCCCGATTATTCCATTATAGAGATTTCGAAATTTAATTAAATGTTTGATATGACAAATCGTGCTATATTTCCGACACATGCATTTATTCAAGTTTAATTAGGTTTGCACCCGTGCGTCAAACGCTACCGGTCGCTCGACGCTTTCCATGCACCAGCAACGTGCCGTGCGACGGGCCTTTGCAGGACGGCCAAACAGCCATCACATGCTGGTCGTAGGTAGAATAATAAATCCCACCCATTTCCATTTACTCGTACAAAACAGGCCGGCCCGAGCTGGAAAATCACGGTGCGATCGGGAGTGAAATATAATTTTCACGGTGCACGGAATTACTTAAGCCCCTCCGCACCGGTACCCACGGCTCGTTGCGAAAACGGTTCCCATCGAATGGCTGCAATTTGAATGTGAGGTGCAAATTAGATGCAGGTGCGTGTGTATGCGTGTGATGCAAGGGATGCGTATTCATTTTTCGAGGTCAACGATAGATTTGATTGCTGTCCAACGGTACACCCCGGGATTGGTCCGGTGGGTGCTGGGCCGTTGGTAGCTGTCACTGAAGCTGACAGCGAGCAGTTGGACAGATTTTGCAATCGTAATTTATCACATGCCGCACGCTGACAGTGCCCGCTGCATTGCTGGGCGAGGTATTAGAATAATTTGTGATCGGTTGAGAAAATAATGCAAGTCCCCCTTCGGAATTACTGTGGATTTTGTTTTTTTTTTCTTCTCTGTGTTGTATTTTCCCTTCCTCCATTTAAAAATTGAATGCGAACTAATTTGGAATGGTACTGATTTAAATAAAACCTGGTATAAATTTAACTACGAATTATGGGAAAACATTATCCATACAGACTACTTAATGCTGCCGGCATTAAGCAGTAAAGCTCCCGCCGGTCCGTTCCCATCCGGGACCGCTGGGGCTTTCATAATAGATTAGCGTCTGGTCGGTACCATGACCACTAGGATTAATTGAATGGATTTAAATGATTGATGAGCGTGCGTTCGGGCTAAGGGCCGGTCGTATCCTGCAGTTTGGCTTTTGCTGTTGATACTACGATTTTCATGCTGGCGGCAATCCATCAATAGTTTTGCTGGACGGAAGCTGGTTTCTGGAAGCAGAGTGTGTACTTGCGCTGACTGTGCATTGTGTATTTTTGGGGAATGTACCTTTTATTCGAGTTTCATTGACCAACATGGAAGATTTAACAGAATGTAACGTATTTAAAATTATTGATTGTTTGGTCCAAAGTTTATATAAATGCACATGTGTCTGATTCTAATGTTTAACAATACAGATTGATGACAAAATTATACATTTAAAAGAAAAGTTATTATTTGGATTGGGAATGAATACTTGGAGCAGTTTTTAACCAAATAAATAATACAAAATTACGCAAAAATTAAGCTAAAAAACGCAAATAAAGTGAATATTTGCATGTTTCCTTTACATTTACAATTACATTCGATTCATATAAAATAAATAATGCATTACCATCTGTGAGAAGTAGAGCACAACCAACACAAACATAACTTCAAATTAATAAAGAATTACGTACAAAATTCAATGGATCCTTATATTTTGATCTAATATCATTAGAAAATTATATTGCAGAAATAATGTACTTAAGCAAAATTTGCTGAACGATTCCCGAACGAAACACCGAGATCGTGACTCGTGGGTAAGCTGTAAAAGCTCATTTAAGCTCCCTCTAGCACCAGGATTAAGAGGTGTCCACTGAGAAACGGTTTGTTCTGCAGTGTTGCGTTGCAACGTAGACGGGACATCTGCAACGCACCTTTTTCTCGCGGACCAAACCCCTCAAGAGCTAATACTGATTAACAATGGAATGGGCTTGGGCAAACCTTGGTGGACTCGTGGCTTTCCCTTGTGAGCGCAGCCGGTGTGGCTCAAGTCACGTCAAAGTTAGCTCACACTAACGAAGCGGATCTCGAGTGGCCATCCACCGGTGTGTTGCGTGTGCTGCCGGTGACGTTCGTGATGTGCCGTGGGTCGTGCGAGCCATCCATATAAAACTGCAGCACCGTACCAGGGTAGTAAGTGTAGCACCGTGGGACACCTCTCACCTGAGCATGTCACTAAGAATCGTGCGTGTGTTACTGGCAGAGCTGTGCGATCGCCGTACGCGGCTCCCGCGCCTGGTTCCCAGTCAACAAAGGCAATATGCATATAAAATCGCAATCTACATTTATAATCAATTCCATCGGGAGTGCCACAAAGCACTCTACGGGCAGGTCCATCCTATACTGAACCGAACCGAACCGTCCGAAGAAATGAAATGGCACATCATCGTCATCATCATCATCATCATCATCGTCGTCGTCGGCGTCGTTGTGGTGGATGCAGTGGACCGCTCGAGGTCCCGGAATCCCAGGGACTCCCAGTGATTGTGTGATGCACGTGCTGCTAAATGAAAATTGTGAAAACTGGCGGCATTTTCTTTTGAGAGCAGCGAAGGCGCAGCCTCACCTCCCAGCCCTGGTTTCGCATTGGATAACGCTCGCTGCATATCAATTAAGCGCTAGTCAGTCGGATAAATGGATACCTTGCGGTGGATTTCCCACCGCACAAGAAGTGCGCTCAGCAGCGAGGAGCATACTGGCCGGGCAGGAGAAGTAAGAAAGCATCCGAACGCAGGACATACCATTGCCCGTTGCGGTGGTTTAAGTGGCTTTCGAAGTAGACCGAAACGAACCAATGAAAAAGAGGAGCACACTCACCCAAAACGAAGTGCCCCAGTCCGGGACAGTAATCTTTCACCGATCGTATTTGGTGGACCATAGCAAAAAATAAAAAATATCCCTCCCGATTTGCTTACACAGACAGTTTTGTTTCTTTGCCGTTTTGCCTTCCCAATGTGGTTCGCGGTTGGTTTGTTTGCTTTTTTGTCAGTTGCAGTCTTTGTTACGCTTTGTTCGCCGGTCATTTGGTGACCGATCAGTTCGCTTCTGAAAAGTGCAGCAGTAGCATTTGCGGCCACATTTGCAACACACGAGCATTTGCATACGAGTAGGGTGCCTTTTTGGCTGGTGGGTTGTGTTCTGTGCAAAATATTGAGATACGCAGAATATTTATATCCCTCCGCTCTGTTCGCTCTTCCCAGCCCAGCGGGGACCGCATTTTTCGCGGGTGTTTGCTGTTATTGTTTGTGAAATGATTTCATGAATTTATACGATCCACAAACATTGGGGTGAATAGAAAAGGAACACAAGTAGGAATGCTTCTTCAGAGACAAAGAAACCTCTCGCTTTAGGGAGGGCCAATGCTTCGCTGCAGCCAAATCTGCAAGCCAAAACTATCTTCTCTTGGGAAAGTGGATTAGGTGCTAGTTAATATGCTTCGATTGTGGTTGTACGGTTTTGTATGGTGAGATTTGCAGTGCGACAATATCATTACGCTAAGCGACAGATGAAGCAGGTTGACTTTATCCCGCATAAAACTATTAAGCGCAATGATCACTTAAATTATAGTCCCCGAAGGGGACTTCGATCCCTCTCCCACCGAACGGGCCCAAAAGTAACCACCGCCTTCATCTATTAACTTTCTGACACGTTACGATTTTGTGAATCGATCGTTTTTTATATCATTCCTTCTCCATTGGTTAACTGTGGACAGACCAAAAAAAAGTCTTACATGTGTCGTAACAAACACAACAGTAAGGAAACATTCAATTCCATTTTGGCCCGGGTGCCCACGTGAAACTTTTCTAGCCATTTTCTATCCGCAGTCAGTCCATAAATTGACGTGATTTATCTAAAAGCCAAATAAAAACTGAAGTTACTTCCGTTCAGTCGTTCCAGCCCGCCCGCGAAACAGCCGGTGGACAAACAGCAGCGGCTCCCGGGCTGAAAGTCAGCCGGCTCATCCTGCTGCGAGCTGCGTAACTGACCCAGGACAGGATGAGCCTATTACTGTTAACGCTAACGTTGGGTGATTTCGGTTCGATCGAAGTTGTGTGGCGTTTTTTGTGGCGTTTTTTTGTTACGCTACTCTACCATGTGTAGTCGTCTCGAGCCCGCTCGAGGTGTCTTATAAATGTCTTTTCACCGTTGCTTTCACTCGTACACCGTTACACACTCGATAGAGATGAAGCAAGGGGATGATTGTGATCCGATAAAGTTGAACCGTTTTTTGTTATTGTTGTGTTGGACTGTGGACTGCGTGTTATTGCTAGTCGCACCATTTTTCGACCTACGAGTTACGCCTCGCCAGGCGACGGGGCTCAGTGGTAGGGGCCGAAAAAAATCACCTCGTACGTGGCTAGAAACACAGCGAACCAATCAGGCAAAGTAGAATAGATTTTTTGTTTCGTAGTTGGAACGTACTATCGAAGGAGGGCAACCTCGGGACACTCTCGCTAGCTCGAGATCGTTCGAAGATAGAGAGGAATACATGGAACACCGGTAGGACTGCGTCCAATGCACGACATTGTTCCCCGAGAACGGACGGTATCTTCACCATCGGTGGCCCGGTGTGGCCGAGCGAGAAAAGCCTCCGTGCCCCAGAAAGAGCGTCCAGAAAATGTCGACCCGAAACTCCGACCATTCCTCCGGAAAGCTAAACCCGGAAAGATAGCATCGTGTGATTATGTGCCGGGCGAGCACACGGGCGAAGAACAGAACAGCGGCAAAGGTATTTATAGACACCCGAAACCCCGGACAGCGAATGTGTTTCTTTGGAATGTGTCCCCGTGCTCGTCCCAAGCTGGTTTGCTCCCAATCGTTCAACGTTGCTCATAACTCTTCACGGATGCCTCGGCCAGCCGCCGGTCGGAAGGAAAGAAGGATTCGAGTATCAATTTTATCCGTATCGTGGCACAATCTGATCCTCCATTCATTTTCTTATTATAACATGCAGTGTAGAGAAGGGGGTGGCAAGTACGGCGAAGATACGGCGTGCGGTATGGTCCGTGTCCGAACATGCACGGATGGGGACACATACGCCGGATCAGAGGGCTAAAAGGCTTTAGCTTGTGGATAGAGTGTGTGTGTGACCGTCCCGGTTTCGCTGAACCTTCAGCTCATAGCTCCGGAGTGGACAGTTACGGGTGAGAAACTAGGGTCTCCCAGTACGTTTGCTACCGAATGTACCACACCATAAGACACCTAAAAGAATGGGAGGATTAGTGCTGGGAGATCTCTGGGACTGTCTCCTCCCCCATGGGAGAAGCGAGTAAATACTGTTGACCTGGATTGGTGATTTTTTTTCTCTCTCCGTGGCGAAACAAACTAGCTTTTCCCGTGCGAGCAGAACAAGCCAATTTCGGGTGCCAGTTTCACCGTGATCAAGATGCTTGCGAACTGTTTTGCAATGTGTGATTTCTGTGAAAAAACTAAATTTCATGTGATTTTTCACTTCCGATTAGGAATTGAGCGCTGTTTGTATCGCCGTGCCGAGTTTGTCTCGTCGCTGAGCTCTTGCTGGAATAGCAATTTTTCTTCTATTTTGGCGATTTTTGTCACTGTCTTTGTTCCATGAAAGACAAATAGCCTTTAGAACCTGTATCCTTTCTTTGTTGCTCAGAATCTGATCCGATAACCCGATGGATGAGCACAGACGAAACTGACCGCTCGCTAGGTGATAGCTGTCAAACAGTTCTCACAGTAATGGTTTTGTGGTGTTGTGACATTTCATACAGCACTCCAAAAGCCACCAAGCAAAACCTTGAGAGAGGGATGAAGAGACATCTGCCTAAGCCACTGTACGGAAGCAGACATGGCAGTCTGTGCGAGAATCATCGCTGTCGTTGGCGATATTATTAACACGAGGCTACCATCTGCCCGTGCGGTCTTCTACCATCGGTAATGATGGCACGCTAACGCTTTGGGCAAACAAGCTTATCGAAAAGTTCTGGTCGTGGGTTTCCCTTCCCGAATGTTCCAATTGCCATTGTTCGAGGCCTGCTGTCCTTTCCTACCATTGACGAATCCCACTCACAATCTACGGTGGAAATGCTTTCGACTGTCAAAGAAAGAAGCTGAAAGTAGAGAGAAGAAATGGTGAACCTAGCAGGGGACAACAATTGACAACTTTTCCCACCCTCGGTGCGGTTCCTTCCAGCCGGTGACAATGTTTGGTTTGAATGGTCGGCGGGAAAAACAACTCATGTGAAGCGCGCCTACACAACTCTCGGCTTCTCTGCACCGGAGCGAGCAAAGGGACCTTCTAGTGACTTTTGGGATGGTGAATCTTCGGAAAGCGAAAAAAAAAAACACACGATCGAACTCACCACACATCAATCTGTCGCTTCCCGCTGTTTTGACACACAAACGCTGGACAGATTCCATCGCCATGTGCGCCTCAAACTGGTGCTCCAAGCTGGCACTCCCAACGAATGGAAAGGAAAGATCGATTTGTCTTTCTTTTTTGCTATTCTTCCACCAAAATAGGACGCCGTGCAGACCGTTCGGTACCGTTTATCGGTCCCACGCTTTGCTAAGTGGTTCAAACAGTTTTCACTCAATAAAATTGGCATAATGACTTTCGCGCCCTTCTCGGGGCGCCCCCGCCGTTGATGATGGTGGTTGAAGGATGTAGTGTGGTTAGCGGGAAACAACAGTGTGTCAGTTTGGCCGCTGCCCGTTCAGTTTAGTCCGGTCGGTTTGTTTGTTAATTCTGTAAGAATTCGTTTCGTTTTGTATGCTAAGCGGGAGCGGGATGAAGCTCTATTTGTGTTGCCTCTCAAACGAAACACACGGCGCTTATTGCAAGGCACAACATAAAGCAGGCTAGGCGGGGGCAGTGGTTGCTTTTTTCGATGCCCCAAAAGTTTGGGAGGGTTCGGATTCGCTCCCTTTCTTCTGACCGGAGGACCCTTACATCAGTGGAAAGTAGTTTGTGTTTGTGTCATCCGGAGGAGTGTTTTTTCATATTATTTTCCTTTGTTGCTGTCCAACTTTCACCCCTGGCACAGAGTTTTGAGTGCTTTGTGTGTTTGTTGATTGGTGACCGAGAAAATGACCGTATTTCGGCGTATTTGCGGCGCAAGGAGCGTGGGCTGTGAGGGCTTTTGGATTGTGATTTGAATTGTGGACAAATCTTGAAGTGAAAAGTTCCACCCTCAGGGTTACGCCAACCAGCGGAGCTGCCTCACTCCATTCTGGGGTGTGCAGCTGGTTGAATCCAATTCTAGATCATCCGCCTGCCGCCTTGAAATAACGAGACCGCTCGAATCGTTTGCCATCGTTTCCAATTTCGCTCCCGCCGCTTCTTTCGTTCTTTGTTTTTCTGCTCCTTAATTTGCTTGTTTGGCTGAGGACACTTTCCAAACCTTTAGCCTTTGCGTCATGTTGGCGGTGCGAGGTCTGTTTGGGTGTCTCTTTGCCACGGTCTCTATGTTCCTACTGAACAACTTTCTAGTTTACGATCGGGAGCAAAAGTTTGCCCTCCCCGTCTTGAACGCCCGCCCGAACTTCATCCGCCCGTCCGATTTCCGCTGGGAGTCGTTAGTTTTGATGAAACGCTCTCGAAACACTGGAGACAACGTTAAGCTTCGGGCGCTTCCCGAGCGGTCGCTATCGATGTGCCGATCCTTCGCTAACGAATATCAATCAAATTATTTGCAAAGTTTTCTCTCGAGTCAATTCAATTTCGCAAAGTTATAGGTCAACGGGAGTGGGCGCTGAGAGTTTGCGAGAGAGAGAGAGAGAGAGAGAGAGAGAGAGAGAGAGAGAGAGAGAGAGAGAGAGAGAGCGGGCAAGGATCGAAAGTAGCCATTGGTGGTGAAGGTGAAGTTAATTAAAATGTTTTGCAGTGAAAGAATGGCGAAAGCGATGGCGATGGGCTGGTGCTTTGTTGGAAGCTGAGAGCTTACTTCAATTTAAACAATTAATTTTACGATGTAAAATTATCTATCGTTTGAAATTTGCGCACAAAACGTCAATGTCAATTAAAAGAGCGCAAAGGTTTCACCGTACGGAGCTCGAACGATGCTCGAAAGGTTGGTTTAAGTTTCTTTTAAAGTCAAACATGTTCTTAAAGATTTCCGCATGAGCCATTTTCAAAGTTTGGTGCAAAGCATCAAACCAGCAGCGAACGTTGTGGCTATTTATCAATTTACCCTTAACAGCTGCTGACACTTTGACATACACTTTATCGCATCGCACCATGCGCTGGTTGTGCCGGTTACTACGGGCTAACTACTGTTCATGGTCATCCCGCAGCAATGGCTTCCTAACCATCCCCGCGAGGATCAGATCCAAATGGGTAGTGGGAAGTGGATTCTAGCCAACCGAGCTTCCAACCAACAAATGGCTTCGTACGGTCGCTATTACAGCGATGCGAACTCTGGCATGCATCCTCGCATCTCAGCGCTCGATGATGATAGATGCATGGCGTGCATCTCGGTTGGTCGAAGCAACGGCTCCAATTCCATCGACGTTGCAGCGGTTTGTTGGTTTCGTAGAATGTTACTGCATATTACGGCAAGCTCGCTACACAATGATGCTGCACTGTGCTGATGCAGCCTGCAACCCTAACCAGCTGCGAGAGAGGAAACAATCCTTCTTGCTGCCGCTTTTCTTCGGTGGTGCGCTCGCGCGCCCGCGTGTGTAAGGTTGATTCTAATGGAAATTGATATTAATCTCCTTGTTTATTAACACCGAAAACAGCTCTGCCGGTGGAGGGTAGCTGGTAAAGCACTCAGCAACGGTGGCTCATGGCTTTGGGTGCGCTGTTGTTGGGATGTTTCTAGCAATCGTACAGGCTTCTAGGACGTTGTGATCGAAGTATCCAAAGAGGTGAAAGTTTTTAAAGATTCTGCAAAGAAACCCATCATAAAGTTTGCCTTCTATGCTGAAGTTTCTGGCATGCCTTTACCACGATCTGAGCCACTGAGAGCTTTAGACGTCTTGCTTGACAATTGTCTTTGTTTGGACATAGAGGTTGGCTCGGTAATTGCTAAGGCTAACAGGGCGGCAGGTATTATTCTAAGGATAAGTAAAATATTTCAACAAAACAATATATCTTTAAACAGAGCTTAAGAGCCCATTTCATCGTTTTTTTTATCCATTTGCTCCCACGACAAGGTAACTCGAAATAAATGTTTACCCATGGCACTAACCTGTTAACTAGTGAACCCAAACACTTCCCTTATCCCAAGGTGTCACAATTGTGTATTTGTAATAACATTTCACCACGTGGTAGAAAAATTCTGTGCACAAATCAACGGCACACTTCCAGCAAATCGTTGTACAAACCACCAGCCTAATTACTTCCCGGATTTCAAAGCCGATTTCTCCCCTCTTATTCCAAAAACTCACACACCAAACCTAATACGTGTAACGAGAAACATAATTTCCTCCTCCAACGTGGAGGGCAAACTTCTGCAAAGCAAGGTAGCTAGCAAAGGGTCCCTGGAAAGAAGCAAAAATAATCCCTGCTGGACTGGGTGAGGTCGGTTCACCTTCGTAACAACCGCTGGGTTTGACTAGTTTTCGAAACGGGCCACCCCAAAACCCCAAACACTCGGCTCCCTCGCTGGCTGCCCGGGGGCCGATCGGGTGGATTTTAATAATTCATCACAATAATGATAATATATTTACGCCTAATGGTAGAATTATGATAAACTACCCGCAGCCGACCGGAATTTCACCGCTTCTTATACGCCAACGCAGGAGCGCTTGTGACGCGAGTATGTGTGCGTGTGTGTGTGTATGTGAGAAACCCTTACGCCGTGAGAGGGGTTCCGGGGCGTATTTTCGGCATCCTGCTATGTCTGGCACCACTTCCGGGACCGGCAGGGACTGTACCGTTTCGCTCCCTCGTAGCTCCTTCCAGGCGAAAGAGTTTTGGACAGTAGAAGAGCTTCGCCGACGGGGGATTTTTCCATTGGTCTTCCCGCGTTTGGCGGCGATGCGTAAGACGAATTTCAAACATTGCCCAAGGATTGTTTCACTTGCTGCTGAACGCATCGATATACACCCCGATAAGCCTGGCGGGTGCTTTACTTCAACTCCCCCAGTTCATTTGTTTCCGCCAAGCATACGGATGTTGTGCCGTCGATGGTGGAAGGCTTGCGTTTGGCATACGATGGTATACCCACGCACAGCAGCCACCCACTCCACTCCGGCAGCCCCACGAGAGTTCATGAGTGGGGTTTAGCTGCTTCGCTTTCACCCTCGCCAATGCTGCTGTTGGTTATTTTTCTTCGCTTATCAACACCATCATCATCATGCGCTGGGTGGGCACCGTACGTTCCTTATGAATGGGTAGGGCAAATGGGGGAAAACCCCGGACGGAACGTTCTAGAGTGGTGTGTGTGTGTGTTGTGTCGGATGTTGTGTAAAGAACATTATACAAAATGCAAAAGAAAGGGCCCCATCCGAAAAAGGGCGTCCAGCTACGCGCCAAAAACGCGCGAAACGGGCACATACGCACAGTAAGATAAATTGAATTTCAAGGGTTTGCCGAAGGGAAATTGGCATATTTCGCTTATCCCTGTCTCAAGCTTGCCTTTTTACGAATTTTCTTTTACTGCTACCGAGCAAGCAGTGCACTGGAGATCTCTCTGCACGGGACAAACAAGCTGCTAGCTCCAGTTTGGATGCAAACTGGCTGGGGACTGCCTGGTTTTACCAGTGAGCTATCCCGGGACCTAATCCCAGGAGCGCTCAGGATTAGGACAGAACGCAAACGCAGCAGCTGGGCTTTTGTTGTTTTCCACCGCCAAAGATAAATGATGATGGGCTATGGTTGCTTCGTCGATGATTGGAATGTTATGATGGTTAAAAATGAAAACGCTTCATCGATCTTTGCGTGCGCGGTGCGGTTTTGGCGTGCCTGGAAGCAAGCGAAGGATGTGGCAAACAAATAAACGGCACCGAGCCGTGCGTTAACCGTGCAGGGCGTCCCGGCCTTTGGCGCGATGCGTGTTTACAAATGCGAACCAGATACCGGGAAGCGTAAGAAAAACAGTTCACGAAATTATTCTTGCTTCAAGGTACTGTTTTCGAAATGAAGCTTGCAGTAGGAGTTTCGCTGGAAACGATGAGAATCTGTTGGCTTGCGACGTGGGATAATGAGATGCATTGTTGGGATGATCGGCCCCATCATTCATGTCAGTTTCCGTGTCCGGCACAGCAAAATGGAGCTGGTAAATCGGAAATAAACTACTAACAGGAAGAGGAAAATAATGATTCACAATGATTGGGCCCAAATCGGTGTCAAGGTCCAGTGTGTAGTAACCTTGACAGAGACAACCGTTGATGAAGCGTAAGCTCTTTTCGTAGAGTTAGATGTCATAGTAACATTGCGTACCTATTTTGATCAAAATAATTTAGAATCATCAGAAAACTACGGATCGAAATTCCGAAAAAAGTATGGATACGACGAAATTACGAATAAATTATCAAATATACGAAATTGCCCAATTGACGTGTTAGCTATCCTTGAGGCTTGCTCGTGCAGCTGATAGACTCTCTGCCCTCATGATTTTTTGAGTTATATTATTATTTATTTATTTATTTTATTTAGATTCACATTAATATGGCTTCAGCCGTTAGGTTATATTTTGACTTGTTATATTAATACTTTAAAACTAAATACTCTTATTGTCACGTCTTTTTCTAAACAACTCATTTACATCATTATGCAGATAGAATGCTTCAAATGATTTATCAAAAGGCTGATTTTTTTTATTCAGAAATAACGGTCCAGAAAGGCCGTATTGCTTAAGTAAAAGGCTGATCTAACACAGGAAAAATGGATCACCGTAAAAACTTTTATATTGCCAGCGATAGATATTACTGCAAACTATACAGCAGTTAGTTTGCTAACTACTGGGATTCTTCAGCCAGCCCAGCATAAAAAATATTAGAATTTAAGTCAATTGTGTATTCAAAACCATTCTAGCAACCTATGTTACCATCCGTTGCCATTGAGCTGGCTGCAAAATCTCTGTATTGCAATAAAACATGTACATTTACCCTCCACCCGTACGTTTTCTTCCGAAAGCATCGAAATATGATGGACAGCTGTGGACACGTTACAACATGTTGCTTGATTCCTTCCCAAACAGTAATCGAATTCTTATCACTACTGGTCAGCAGCAGTAGAAGCATTTACCCCCGGCAGCCTTCACATCTTGCACCTATAGCGGTAAACATTGTCGGGCCTGAATCTGCTTGCGATTGGCCACGATGCACTGCAAGACAAACTTTCTGATCCCATAGGTAGGCAAATTTCGGCACACACGCCCAAGGTGAATTGGTCCGCTACTCCGCCACCTTTGCACCTGAAAACCTGCAACAGAGGAAACGGCTACGACATATCTTGCCAACCATTCACCGAAGGTGCGGCGGAGGTGTTTTTGGTTGTACGGTTGTACTGTTGTGAAATCTCTCAACTCCTGCCACATACGGACGGGCTCGGCTCGAGGAAGAAGCCCATCGTTAGCTTGCCACTGCGTAACGAGAGGCTTCTTTGCATGGTGTGTTGCTGTTGTGCTGTGAGTGCGTATGTTGTTTGCTCGTTTGTCGATGTGTTTTGCATTGGGAACGCGCTAAGCCTCCCCACCGTCACCTGCTTTTGCTGCTAACCAGTATTTTCCCACTCGGCCTTCCGTTCGAGGACAATCAGACGAGCAAATAGCATTTGGAGTGTTTTCGAAATTTAAATCAACACATACGGCGGCGCGTACAGGCGGCGGGCACATGCCGGGCTCTTACGGAAACCCCTTTTTGGTTTGAAGGTAGTCGTGTTGGCTTCCCCCGTAGCCCGAAACGTGTTTGTGTTTCGGAAAAGGGAAAATGTTTTGCATCGGTAATCGGACAGGGCCCCGTGGACCACACATCCGGTGCTAGCCATTAAACAACCCATTGAGGGGCCGGCTGGCTGGCTGGCTCTGCTGGCTTCTTCGGGCGCAGTAATCCTTGCGTTCCATTAGAATGGCGACTTTCGATGTGTGTTCGGGTGATTTTGTTTGCGCTGGGAAAATACAACGTTCTGGGTGCTGTTTCTGCACATCACCACACGGTGACCTAATGGTTCTGTCCCAAACCGTGCTACCGCCAGTACTTCACCACCGGTTAATTTTAAAACCGAGCAACCCAGGCAAAAGACACACGTCTGCTGAAGCATAATGTGTCTCATCAAAGTGAATGTTTGAGGACGAGCTTCGTTCGAACGGTTCAAACTCGAAGTAAAGTGAAGTATAATTATTTACCTACGTTGCTTTAAGCGGTTGCTTGTGCGGAGAAAGGGTTTGCATGGAGCAGGGTGAGTCAATAGCCCATTGCAGTACAAGCTTTTTCACTTTATATGTTTAATCGTTATCGATTGAGGACACTGGGAGTTTCATCACAATGTCGAAAGCTATCGTGCTCGATCGGATGATGACTGTGAGTTTGATGTTAATTATTTCGTTGAGTATTGGTGTATCATTCGTTGTCTGAGGGCAGGTAGCTTCAGAAGACGTTGAGGCACTAGATAGATCTAACAGATGACATTATCGGTTCTGTGAATATAATTTAGAATAGAACATTTCCAATTACATACCATTGTTGGGAAAATGTATCTCTTTCTTTGTTTGCTCTTTGACATGATGTTATGAATGTTCATGGTTTTTATTTATGCCACTTGCTGAGCTGTATTAGGATCTTATTGAATTGGGCAGTAGTGTAGAAAATTATAAGAATTTGATATCATAACAAAACATATTGTTGTTAAATTGAATGGAATTGAATTGATAAAAAGTAAGTAAAGAATGGCTTAAAAATCGTCTGAGAGACTTAAGATGACACAAAATTGTTGCACACATTGGCATGAAATTGTACTTCACAATAATTTGTACTCAACATACACAAAAAGAAAAATCATTACAGCTCTTAAATTTAAAATGTTCTTTGCACTATTAAATCAATATACTTTTCCACAGAGTTCGTTGAAACCTTTATCAAACCTACTGAAACTCAATATGTCTGTAATTGTCAGCAAAATGAAACTTTTGAAAATGATCTCTATCTTACTTTGTTTGTGTAGGTCATCTTTTTTTTATCAGGAAATAACGTGTAGTGATGACATTCATTCCACTGCACCAAAAAACAAACAAACAAACAAACTGCTCAACATAAAAGGTGCAACAAATCTAACGACATTTCTCGGAAGAAATCGAGCTGATTGCTTCCTCTTAACCAATCTGCTCCGTGCTTTCTTCCCGAGCCGGATGAACATGGCTTTACCGCAGTATCAGTAACCGAAGTACTGTTAATTCCTTAAATCTCGTTAGCAAAGCCGTTGAGATCCTTCAACACTCGTGCACACACGCACACATACACACACACGCTAGCATACACACGCACTGCCACGATCGGCCGTTGCTGGGATAACTTCCAGCTCCATTGGTGTATTCTTCATTGTCTGTGCTAAAGGCTCCGATGCTTTTAAGATAGCACGGACACGTGTGCGATGCATTTAAGAGCCAGCACGGAACAAAAGCTCTCTGACACACACACACACACACATACACACACACACACACACACACACACACACACCACACACACACACACACAACACACACACACACACACACACACACACACACACACACACACACACACACACACACACACACACACATACACACACACACACACATACACATACACACACACACACACACACACACACACACACACACACACACACACACACACACACACACACACACGTACGCAAGGGTAAAACACATACACAGTGCTTAATCCTTTGATTCACTCGTTTCGCCTACGTTCGCCTTATGTCTGACATTATCGTCTCAGCTTCAACATCAAAAGATTTGTCTTGGATTTCGGGCCCGACATGGAAGTGGTATCTTTTCCACAGTACCGCAGTCTATCGTCTGCTGGTAATCAAATTCATCAACACGATCCCACCACAACGGAACAGCCAAGCGGCGACGTACATTGTTGTAATTTATCGCGCAAGCCAATCCGCGGCTACGGGCCCTGCTGCACGCTACGTCTACCAAATCAAACAGCAGATAGCGAATGTATAGCGTCGTTGACTTCAAAAGACGACCTTTACGCTTGCATAAAAATAACTCTCCTTCTTGTAGGTACGATAAACAAACGGGGCCATATTGAGAAAAGGTTGTATGTTTTTTTTTCTCTTCTATTTCAACCAATACATCTTAACCCCGGCCATTTACGCTTTGCCGCAGGCGGAAGCAGCAGTCGATTGTTGGGCTCACTGTGCAGCTAAGGTTCTAATTTTTTTGCGCTTTCCAAAAACGGGTTATCTTTCTGTTTTACGCAATCCCACCCATCGCTCCCTTTGTTGACGATTTTAACAATCACTCGCACCAAACGGCGGTAGATCTGTCGCCGTGGCGAAACTTTGAGAGTGGGGCAAAAAACAACGACAACGACACCAAACGTGCGTGTGGGAGGATAAAAGCTCGCATCCGCAACAACGTTTGCTTCCCTTTGGCGAAAATGTATAAATATATTTTATGTCGGTCGAAAAAACAGGCGTTTAATGGGCTCATTTTCTGTTCGGTACGATGCGGACGAAGGTATGAGGAGACGCAGCTGTTAAGAAAAAGGGGAAAGAAAGAAGATGTATTTATGTGTGCCTTCCCCCTGTAGCCCTAAGCCACGCACTGCTGTTTTACGCTTTGTTGCATCAATTTACGAAACTGCTGCACGTTTTTACAAGGCGTCGTTTGGCAGGGTAGAGGAGTTAAGAAAAAGCCATCCACAGAAAAACGATCCATTTTCTACAGATGTTTTAAAAACCAAAATGAACACCAGAAGACAACAGCCGCAATGGCGGTGTGTGTTTGTGTGTGTGCGTGAGTGCGTTTTGCAAATTGCCGTATGTCTTTTTTTTTGCATGAATCTTTTTCTCACCCAACGTGGTCCCTCCTTTCCATAAAGTGGCTCTCGGGCACTCTGCCGAAGAACTTCATTATCGAGCAAAGGCGAAAATTGAGACATAAACCATCGGCGTGGCATGGTGCAGTGAGGTATCGAGGTGAGGCAAATAAAACAAAGCACCACCAGGACGGCGCGAAACCAAGGCTGCCCGGGCTGCTTTATCGTTACCATTTTGTTCGCTTGATTTGAAGAATGGGAAACAGATTAAATCGTAAATGGCAGCGAATTGAAAGAAGCTGAGCAAACATCCACAGCGTGTGCATGATTTTTTTTCTTTCTCTCGCCTGTTTCCGGCGGCGGAAAACAAAGAAAAATCAAACGAGAGCGGAAAAAAGAAGCACGAAATGAGCGCTAAATGATTCCACCCATGTGGTAGTAAAAATGCGTATTTTGATTAAGCAAAACAAAAGGAAAAAGGTTGAAAGAAGACGGAATGCAAGCAGAGAGGATTCAAGGGACGAAAAACAAAGCTCCAGCATCGGTTACTTCGTGTGGGGTAAAGCTGTGATATCTTTTAGAAAAGAAGAGAAAAACGAAAGAAAAAACCCCGAAATCGGCATAAAATAAAACAAACGAAAAGGAGCTGAAAAGAAAGAAAAAGGGAATGAAACTCACACAAACGCCCAAGACATAAAACAGTATTTTTTTATGTATATTTTGTTTCCAGTTTTTTGTGTTTCCTTTTTCTTTCTTCCCTCAATAAAAATTACCTTTGTTTTATAACCTATTTATAATTTGTGTTCAATTTTATCTTTCGCTTCTTACTGCAGTTTTCTTTATGCTTTATTTTCTGTCTCCCCGTTTCCTGCAGCCATCTGCCCGCACACGCATGCTAGTTTGTTTGTTTTTTCTTCTTCTTTTTTTCTAATTCAATGTTTGTTGTTATCGTCGTTTCGCTGTCGTTTCTTTTTTGTTGATTCTATTTCCTATATACTGCTTTCTTTTTGTTCGTCTTTATTTTGTTTTTGTTTTTTCTTCTTCTGCTGTATATCCATTAACTCATCACCATTTACATTCGCTCTGCCTCTCTTTACAACTTCCATGGCTTTGGTTGTCATTAGGGTTAGTGTTTTTGCTTCGCTCAATTTTACTTCTCCGTTTGTATATTTTTTTACGTTGGGGAAGTGTTCATAACCTTTTTTGCTTATTGATTCGATCTATCGTTTTTTCTCTTCTTTGTTTTCCTACACGATTGAAACTCTAGTTTTTTTTTCCATCGGCATCGGAAGTATCGTTTCATTTTCTTCTTGATTTATATATGCTCTTCTAAATGGGTGAGTGTTTTTTCTGCTTTTTCTTTCTTTCGCTTTGTTGCTGTGCTACGAATTCGATAGCCGTTTGATAGCTAATTTGGAATTGCGTATGATTACCAGCTGCCGCGGGGGACAGGATTTCACGTTTATAGTTGCTGTGTTTCTTCACTCGTTTACTCGCTCAGTTTTATTTTCTCCTTACCCACGCATTTACTTTATTACCAAATATATTAACAGCAAGGGTTGGTGCGCACGCGCCTCATCTTTACAGCCCGGTGTGTATGTGTGCGTGAGTCCGGTTAAGGGGAACTTTGGGGTTTGTTTTCTGTTTTTATTTTTTGTTTTGTTGCGTTTTGCTTACTTTATATCATCGCCATTATCAAGGGCTATCGTTATCGTTACCGATGATCGTTCGATCCACGCTTATCGACGCTGAATCAAGTGTGCCAGCCGATTAACTTTTTTTTTTTGCGATAGACTATGCCACACGGACCTGGGGGTTGGGGTTCAGGGGTTGTTCGGTTTTATTCGACTACCACCAGACTGCTTGCCGTCTTCGAGGTCAATTGCTCATAATTTCTGTCAGAATAATAATCAGCAGTGAGTTTGAAGAAGGAAACAAATCCGAGGTCGAACGCATCCCAGCGTGTGTGTGTGTTTTGTGGACGCTTCTATGCGTGTGTGAGTGTGTGCCTTAAGTGGGCCGTAAGTTTGCCCAACGTCGAAAAAAAAGGATCGCAATCAGCCTTTCGCAATCAGCCATAAACGGGGCCGTACATTTTTCGTTTACGCTCGGTACGCCTTTATGGGGAGCCACCGTGTACACCTTCGTCTTGCCGCTTTCTTACCGACATGGTCCTGCTCGGCACCGAAGACCCGAAGCCGGTGTAATCATTCACACATAAATGCTGCCAATTTGAGAAGCATTCCAAAAGCCCATATTTCTCGTTCGGCCATGCTCGAACGTTGCGTGAACACACACACGCCTGTGTGTGCGTGTATTTTTCCCATCTAATAATATATTTTTCCTACCCGAAATTTTTCCGTTTTTCCCCTCCCCATGTCGTTGCTTCGTTTACAGCCCAGCCACAGCCGCTCTAATCGGGCCCGGTGTGCTCTTTTCGGTTTATATCCCACCGAAAAAGCTCCCTGGAAACGCACAAATCAACAGCATGTGTGAACAGCTTGGTTTGTTTGTTAGTCCATCCGTTTCTCCTTCCGATTTTGCTTGCGTCACTGCGAAGAGGAAAAAAAGGCAGAAACGAAAGGCCCGGGTCTGATTTCTTACCCCAAACACACCGTAGAATGCTGAATGTTTTGCCATGTTTTATGCGTTTTCCCGGGGTAAGTGCGCATTTGCAGAAAAGCAATTGCGTATCTGCAGCTAACAACTGTCGAGCGCCGGCCGCCGCTCCTCTGTGGAGTGTATTTCGCCCGGGTTGAAACATGAAGGACAGAGGACAGGAAAGGACAGGACAGGCAAGAAGGCAACAAAAACCAGGCAGTGCAAGAAATAAGCATTTTATGGCAATTGGCCATTTGGTTTGTGTTTGTTTTGTGTGCCCCAACGAGTGTTATGCCGAGAGAAATGTGTTTTCTGACGGACAGCTGCTCGTGGGCACGTTATGTTTGGCTTTTCTTATGTTGAGCATGTGCTTTTGGTGGCAATTAAACGAAAATTTATCTGTTGCCCCACTCCCACAAACATCAAACAATCGTCCGCTTTTGGACCGGTCAAACCATTGATTTTAAGTTATTTTTTCCCCGTACCATTGACACAACGAAGGAAGGAAGCAAACATTGTACTGTGCACAACATTTTATTGCTTACACATTATCTAAATACCCGCCCCCAATCGTGTTGGTATGTGTGCATTCAATGTGCAATGAAAATTGTTCTCTGCAACTGATTACACACAGCAATGTGTTTGTGTATCTAAATAGCGCTGGCTGGAAAATGGGAGGTAGCAGCAATCCTATTTGCGCTGGAATTAGTGCAATAAATCAGCTAAAAGCACACGCGTTAATTATTGGCAGCCGGTCCGGCCGTTAATGACATTCACGCCGCTTGATGCAATTATGGAGATGCTTCAGCTCGAGCGTGCGACAGTGCAATCGCATTGCAAGCATCCAGAAAAAAAACAACACCCATCGCTGCCCACTGCCTAAGCGGATGCAGATTGCACATCGAGTGAAGCGAACCGAAGCGTTGATAAATTAAAATATGATTTTAACAATTTTATCAAACACACATCCCACGCGGAAAGCCCTGGACTGGAAGTGTGTGTAGATGGGTACCGGACTGCTAATAGGCTCATGCATCCATGCAATGAAATCAAAATTTGATCAATGTTTGTAACACTTTCCGATAACACCTGCACAATTATGAGAGCTTATCATTAAATACTCAAATAAGCATGTTCAACCATTGCGTGCAACATCGGAATCAATCACTGGAAGGATAACTTAAATATGTCTGTTTGTATGTTTCACAACGCTTTTTTTGTCGGTCCAACCACCGCCACAGCCAGCCACTCTGTTTGTCCGCAATGGAAATGCAAACAAATCGCTAAATCGCATTAAAAAGTGTTTCGATTTGCCGCCTCCCGTTCTTTGCGCCGATGCATTTTCCGATTAGCTGTGTTGCGGAAAACCGTCCACGCCACACTTCCCACTAGCCCCAAACGCACTCAGAAGGAATTTATAATAATGGTAATGGTTATTCTAGCCCCCTGTTTGCGAGTAATGTTTATGGAATATGGTTTTAATTAAATAATAGGAAAACATTCCCTTTCCTCGTGCATCGGTGCACGGAAAACATATTGAGCCTCTATTATGGCTAACACAAGGAAGCAAGGGGTTTAATTTGTAATAACGCACAAAAATCTTCATCGGCTCGGGTGTTAAAGCATGTGCAAAAGGCAATGCACCATATGCCATGTGTCATATCCATATGACGATAAAAAGTTTCGAGTTTACAAGCTGTTTGATGTACTTTTGCTTACTACATGATTGCTTTTCAAGCAATCACTGATTACATAGCGTGAGTTAAGTCATGTATGTACTAAACACACACAATCTCCTGCTTTAAAACGTTTTCCTCTTTCGCTTCGACACTGATATTAATCCGTGTGTAACAAAAAAAAAAGGAATAAAAAGGAACAATCAACCCCTTGAAGCTGACTGGTGCCATTTAGATAACATTTTCATGAGTCACATATTTTAAATTTTCCTACTGCATTTTTCCACATTTTCTCCGTATCCCCCAGCACCGTGTGGCGCAATCTAGCTCGCGTGTTGTGTTGCGACTTTTTGTTACTGCTGTTGTGTCCATTTCCATCGGCTTATCTACAATCCATTTTCACCTCCAGCGCTCCCCGTTTTATTTACAATTACCCCTTAATGCATCTATTAATCGATTACGCATGCTTACCATTGCATCCCGCACAAAGGGGTTGGCGTTAAATCGACCGCCCAATGCACCGACCTCGTACGAGTGCATTTTATTTCCGTTTTTTGCTCCTAATTTCATTTTCCAAACTATTATGGCGGTAATTTTCAGATCCTATTTTTTGTTATTTGTTTTTTCCTCCTTTTTGAAATCGCTCATGACTTTTTCGAACACGCAAACACACACACACATACAGGCCATGATGTTGGACATTCTATCACTCACGCCCGCATGCACAGCAGCCTTGGGGAGGAGGGCGAAATGCTATAACAATGCTGTCGGCTACAGTTTATTTTTTCCTCGCGCACTCACGCACGCACACTCACACAGAAGACACTCACAGTTTGCATTTCGCGCTGCAGCTCGTCGGTGCGATTGCAACGTCAACCATTTTAAACATTCTTTCACATACATACACATACCCATGCACACGTTGCACCTCTGTACAGTTTAGTGAGTGTTTGCTACAACCGGAACCGTGGCACTGTTAACGTAATTTTGGGTTTACATGTTTTTGTTTTAGTTCTGGGAGCTTTTTTTAGCTCGTTCATTTCCATTCCATTTTCTAATCGCTAGCTCCGGGCGCATGCCTCAATCGTCAAAGGGGGAGAGGAGGAAAACAAAGCAAAACCATCACACCGGTCCGTTCATTGTTTCATTTTTGCATTCGTTTATTCGACTCTTTTTGGTAGTTTTTTTTTTGTTTTTTGAGGAAGCTGAAGGCTAGATTCCGTATTTTTACGGGCCTAAGAAGTGGAGGTTCGATTTCAGGAGTTTCTGGGGTCACTTGACACATTGTTTGAGCCTTTATTTTTAGAATATTCAACATCCAAAGTGACACGCTTTCGCTTTCCGCAAACATTACTACTTTCAATCTCAATTTCAACTTCTATTTACGGTTGCACTCGTTTACTTGAATTAATGTACGTTTTTGTTGATGTTTGTTTGCGCTTCAACTGATTTTTGTGCCCGTAAATAGTAAAGTAGAAAATAGTTTGCACTACTGATTTTAAAATAAAGCTGAAAACTATAACCTGAAATAAAAGTATGAAGATGTGGCTGTTTGTAGTAATTTTGCACTTTATGATCGCTACTTTGCAAAGAATTCCTACATCTCCTTTCGTAATGCTCATAACCTATACGATATTTTTGCTCTCTCAACGTGTTATCCAACGTTTCAACTGTATTTCTTTGTGCGTCCAACAAGTAGCTGCTTTATCGCATCACTTCTTCTTCTTCTTTGGCTCAACAACCGATGACGGTCAAGGCCTGCCAACCCACTTGTGGGGTTGGCTTTCAGTGACTTATTGATTTCCCCCCATAGCAGGATAGTCAGTCCTACGTATGGCGGCACGGTCTATTCGGGGCTTGAACCCATGACGGGCATGTTGTTAAGTCGTACGAGTTGACGACTGTACCATGAGACCGGCTAAATCACTATCGCATCACTACACGGCATGAAACCTGAATAAATGATCTAAAGTGTATGGCGAAGAAACGGTTTAATCCAACGAGAATGTTTAAAAATCAGTCAGATTCGGTTTATGTAAAAGAGTTTGTGCAGATAAGTACACAAAAAGGTAAAATAAAATGGAAGTTATGACAAGAAAATGACCAAAAATACAAGAAAAGGCGAGTTTTGAAGTGTATGAAGATACTCATCAATATTCTGTTTAAACGTTCTGTAAAACTAATGATTAAAACGTAAACTAATCGAAGAATACAACTTCATCATGATTATATGAATTTGTTCAAATTATTACAATTATCTTAATGATTCATCTCAAATTATGAATCAATTCAAAGCTTATATGAATAGTAGTATGTTCAAACTAAATGAATTACTTTAAAATAATGTTTTCCTATTTTCCTTCAAAAAATATCATTTTAAGCTGCCTTTAATGTCTTGTTATGATTCAGAAACTGATTACTTCAAGCTAGTTGCCAATTTTACAACAAAACCACCTATTTCTTTGAACCAAAACGATTGGAAGCAACGAGCCATAGTTCTAGTGCAGAATTGTTTCCATTCTAAACTTAGGCTATGATTAACTTACCCCGTCAAACTGCTAACCCAAGCCCTTGCTGCACTGCTCACAAACAAACACGGCTGCACACAATTGAACCGCTCGCTCGTTGTGTAAACCCCAGCACGATTTTTCCGATCAGTTTTCCCTCCCCCCCTTACACGTTCTAAGTGGCGTTCTACGTTATGCTACAAATGTACAAAAAACACTAAAACCCGCACGGCACGGGACCTTACCGCCCATCGCTATTCTTATAACGGCACATCGTCCGATTCGAGCTGATGCTGCGGGTGCCGGTGCTGCTGCTGCTGCTGATGGTGATGGTGCTGCAGCAGGCCCGGGTCGTGCATGGGTTGCTGTCAAATGTCGCTCGTCTCGTGACTGTCGCCGACGTACCCTTCGTCCGGGCTGTCCGCCAGCGGGCCAGTCAGATGCCGCAGCTTCACCGTACTACCGCCTCCACCCCCCTCGTGCTCGTCCTCTTCCTCTTCCTCCTCTTCGCGCTGCTCCGGTATGATGTCCTTGTCCAGCTCGGACGTTTGCGCACCCACCGAACACTTTTTCAGCGCACTGCCCGGCTGCGTCTGTGGACTGCTCAACAGTTGCTGCTGCTGCTGCTGCTGACCGCTGGGGGATGGCATCATGGGAGAGGCTAGCAGGGCACCGCCGGCCGGTGCCATGATGGGGATGAGCTGCGGATGGAACCCGGGCAGAAAGGTGGGCCACTGCTGGGGCGGCCCAGGCGCCGGCCCCACGCAGAAGCCGGCCGACGCAGCCGCCGCCGAGCTCATGTAGGCCACCGGGTGCACCTCGCCCTTGTAGCCGTCCGGCGGGGAAGGGAACTGGCCGTGCTCGTGCTGCGGGTAGCCCTCGGCCGTGTACCGCACGTCGGTCGGGGCGTACATCTGATAGGCGGCTGGTGATTGTGTGCGGCTAATAAACTCGGCATCGTTCGCGTACCGAGCGATGGGCTTCCCGGGGCCACCCGGCTGCTGCTGCTGCTGCTGCTGCAACTGCTGCTGGTGCTTTTTGTGCGGTAACGTGCGGTAGTAGTTGACCGGTGGCCCGCTCGGGGCCGCCATCAGGCTCAGATCGACCGGGTAGCCGTTCTGGTCGAGGAAGCAGCCCGGACTGAGATGGATATCGACCTGATGCTGGTAGGCGGACAGGTCCTTCCCGCCGAGCGCTGCCGTTCCACCGCGCGGCAGGGTGGAGAGCGCGGAGGAGGCGAAGCGCGGACCCCGCAACACCATCGGTGGATAGTAGGGACCCTGTCCCTGACCTTGCTGCTGTTGCTGCTGCTGCTGGTGCTGCTGCTGCTGGAAGCTAACCTCACTGCCACCGTCCTGCACACTGCTCTGCTCGTCCGAGTCCTTCTCGCCCAGGTCCGAATCGATCGCGTCCGGTCGGGGCCGGGCCTTGTGCTGCCCACTCTCCGCATCGTTGATCAGGTCCGGGTTCTGGTCCTGGTAGCTGCGGGCCGACGGTGGGCTGCAGAACTGCGCCATCGCCGTCATGTTGTTCAGCGCCGCCTTGTCCAGCCCGTTCGGGTTCGCGTTCAGGTAGAGCACGATGTCCTGCGGGTTGCTGCCGTCGCCCAGCCCGAGCGCACCGTTCAGCTTGCCCGCCGTCAGCGGCTCCCCGAGGTCGTGCGTAATCGAGGCACACTTTTGCTGGCCGGCCGGTACCCCACCCAACCCATCGGCGGTCGCACCCTTGGCGCCGCGCGGCTTCTTCGCGCCACTGCCCGATGCGCGACGCCCCCGAGCACACTTGCAGGCGACGATGCAGCAGAGCAGGGCGAGCAGCACGGCCGTCGCAGCACTCGCCGCCACGATCGCCAGGAAGTACTCCTCGGAAAACGTCACCTGCTCGACCACCGGCTCCTCCTTCACGATCACGTGCAGCGTGTAGTTGGTCTGCACGCGGCCGGCCGAGTTTTCCGCCACGCACGAGTACGTCCCATTGTCGTCCGCGTTGATGTTGTAGATGAACAGCTCACTATGCTTCGCCCCGTCGAGCTCGTCGACGAAGTAGTAGAGGTGCAGGTTGGGCGACAGGAAGCTATCGTTCAGCAGCACCTGGCCCTGGAACAGCCACGCCACCGTCGGCTCGGGCGTTGCCACTATCCGGCAGTCGAGCGAGATGTTACGCCCCTCGGCAATCTCGCGGTAGGACGTCTCGGGCGTCACCACCGGCAGACAGGCGAGATCGTCGAGCGTCAGCGTCTTTACCGTTTCGCCCGCCAGCCTCGCCGGCCCGCTGCACTTGATCTCCTCCCGCTGCGGCACGTTGAAGCTGTTCAGCCAGGTGTACACGTCCGTCAGGTGGCAGTCGCAGTGCCACCGGTTGCTCTGCAGATTGATGCCGTGCAGCGACTCGGGCAGCACGTGCGCCCCGCGTATCGTCGTGATCCGATTGCCGTCGAGCCGCAGCCACTCGAGATTGTCCATCCCGATGAACGCTTCGTCCTCGACCAGCTCGATCTGGCAGTTGCTCAGCTCGAGCGTCGTCAGGTAGGACAGCTGCTTGAAGGCGCTTGCCCGCAGCGCCCGAATCGGGTTGCCGCTCAGCGACAGCCGCATCAGGGCCGCATAGTCCTGGAACGTTTCCGTCGGCACCTCCGACAGCGTGTTGTCGGACAGGTCGAGCTCGACCAGATTGGTGAGCCCCCGGAACGCCCGGTCGTGTATTTTGACCAGCTGGTTGCGGGCCAGGTAGATCTTCTGCAGGTTGATCAGCTCCATCTTGCGGAACCGCTCGCTCTGCAGTATCGTCAGGCTGTTGCCGGAGAAGTTGAGCACCTGCGTGCCCGGATCCATACCGTCCGGCAGCCGGTTTAGGAAGCGGCCACCGCACTCCACCGTCTGCTTGCCGCCCTTCCACTTGCACACGCACACCTCCGCCGGGCAGCCGGTCGCCGGGGGCAGCGCGCTCCAGCTGACCGTCAGCGCCAGCAGTAACAGTGCGTACGCGTCCCACCGGTACGGCATCGCTGAGGCAGGCAAACGCTGGCACCACACGTGCAGGATCAGGAAATGAAGCACGATCCTTCCTGTACACACAACTCCCTTCGCACACACACACGCGGAGCACCGACTCGACCCGGTGAAGGTTCCAGAAAAGGGAGGAGACGGCACACACACACACGTACACTCACTTTTTACACTTTCCCGAGCTATCGCCAGCGGAATGCCCCAAACGACTGTTGGAGCCTCATTTTACGAACTTTTTTGGGAAGTTGTGGCAGTTATCTAATGTCTTCGTACCGGCACAGTACAACCATCGCACACACACACACACACACACACACACACACAAGTACACGTTTCACTCCCACCACACCGGTTCGTACACTGCGGCCATCCTCCTGCCTTGGTGCGTCTTTGAAGAAGTAATTATGAATGACATTTCCAACGACAGCACAACCACTGCGGGACACTTTCACACCGCTTGCTTTGATTTACGTTTGATTTGCGCGACCGTCACCACACGCACACCTTTCGGTCGGGCACAGAGAGACACTCACTCACACCCACTGGACACACTGCTTAAGGATGAGCACGTACCACGGTGGGATTCTTTCCCGTTCTTGGAGGCCGGCCGAGGATCGCCTGGAGCAATAAAGTGATTTTAATTTCGTCACGCCCGGCCACAACCCCGAAACAGCCACCCGGGCAGCCTCTGCTAGGCAACACAATTAAGCGCGTGCATAATACGCGACCCACGACGCCACGCCACGAACGTGCTGCTGAACCGGAGCTGGCGTTGCTGGTGTGATGTTTAATTCCGGCACCACTTGAAACGCGAGCGAGTAGGTTGCTGCTGGGTGGTGGTGAGGGTGGCGTGAGCTTTGAGAGGACATTCTGCCGTCCTTCCCCCCAAGGGGAGAGGGCTCTCCAGGACCGGTCGTGTTGATTGTTGGGCGCTTGTTGTCGTGTCAAGAAGTCGTTCCGTGGCACCCACACAGATGGTGATAATTTGCCCGGGTTGTGTTGTTTTTTTTAGTGCCGCACTAGCCACGCGCGGCCAGATTGAAGCTCTGGAGGTGCATCGCCAGTGTCCAGGAAAGCGGGTCACTACGCCGTGAACAGGCTGGAAAAATAGGGAAGAGAGAGAGAGAGAGAGAAAAAAAAGGTGAGATATAAATAAATATTCGTGTCACCGTGGAGCCAGTGTTGGTGGGATGTGGATTGAGTGGATTCGAGAGACTATTTCGACAGCTATCTGGATTCCGGGGAGCATCATTCACATTCACAACAAAATCAACCAGAAGTGGAGTTTTCCAGGTCACTGGTTTTATTCTGAATCGTTTCCCGGTTGTCATTCTGCTCGGTTTGGCAAGAAGTGCTGGCAATGGCAGAAGCTTTACGGTCTGAAAATCGATTAGACGTTCGAAATCGTTTACACCAATTGACAGCTTCCACTAGCATTTTTGGAGTGGTTTTGTGAAGTGGTTAGCCTCTTGAAGTGACTTCTTGGCACGGGAGAGAGAAAACAAACGTCAACCGAAGGAAAACAGTTTCTTCACACCAGCGCTATGTGAAGACGAAGTAAGCGAGGGAAATAATTAAATCCAATTGTCTGACCGACCGTAGTCCCTTTAAAGTGTGTCATCCCGTTCCAATCGAACGATTACTTAATCGATAGTAATTTTACCCCCCTCTCTCTTTCTCTCGCTTCGTTTTCTTCTGCCACCGGGGAAAAGGCTTTTGTGTCAGCAGTATAATTACCTCCGATCCGTGCATTTCCCCCAATCGATCGCCCACGAGTGCACAGGTCAAACGCAATAAATCCCAACCCAACTAGCTACCAATGCTCTTCCAATTGCTACCATTGCTTGCCGAATGTTCTTCGATTCGGACGATCCTTCCCCCATTCACCCAAGCAGCGATAAATTTCGCTATCAAGCTTTTCACCAAACTGAGCACCTCTACTGACCCTGGCTCTGGATCTACGCATTAGTTACAGTGTGCAGTGTTTCGGTAATAGGATTATTTCGGACTGTCGCATTGTCTGCATGGTTTGGCGGTGGGAGCGAGTCCTAGCAATTGTTGCACCGAAGGATTTAACGCACTTTGGGCCGTCCCGGTCGCGTTGGGATAATGCAAAAAAGGAAGCCATCCCACAATACTGCAGTACTGCATGCGTGAATGGGCGAGCCGAGCCGTATCGGTAATTGTTATTAAGAACGGTGCAATAAATAATCAATCGGATGTGAATAATGGTATTTGCGTTGGAATGGGGTTTACTTATTGTGAATAGTTAAAGGGTGGAGTAGAGCAGTGGTACTGAAGAAGATATTCCAACACACAACACGGGTTTGCAGTGAGTTATTTCGGAGAGAAAAAAAGCGAAACACAAAAGCCTGCCTGCTTTAGAAGGTAAGCTCAAAACACTCATTAAATTTGACATAATTATATCTGCTTTGGAAAATCAGGATTATGAGCCAGCATCTATGAACAGGGAACGTGGGGGTTCCTTGGTTTTAATTCCGTCCCAGAACTCATTACAACCAAACTGGCTTACTTTTTAATCACCTCTTCATCTCGCACACCCTCCCCCGGTACTCCGGGCACTGGAGTTCTTGTTAATTGAGTTAAGTTTAATGCAGGCATACACGCTACACGACACACTGCTCTGTGGTAGTGCATTAGATAGGAACACCACATGGCCTACAATCCACACCCGGAAACCCAGTGGAGCGCTTTCGGGCGTGGCGTAAATCAGTGCCACCGTCATTTCACTATACACACTCAACTCGTTCGTGTGTTTGTGAGTTGGAAAGACACACAGACGCTGGCATCCACCTTATCGGCAGGATACGCTGACTTAATCACGCAATCCCATTATCGACATTTGCATCTACTGCTCCACAGCTTTGCCTGGGAACTACCGAACGGAACCGAGTGCCTTGGTGAGTGTGCGTGACATGTGGGTCACCAAAACACACCTATCGACTGCTGCTGCTGTTGCTGCTGCTGCAGTCACAGATTTCGATCCGGTGTCTGTGTGGTCGTTGCTGTCGCTGCCATCGAACTTTTTATCGTCACGGGTGTAGACGTGTCATCTGGTACTGAGGTTTGAAATTTCTCGCACAACCTTCCAAAAACCCTCGAACGATGATCAGGAGCTTTGGACAAAAAAGGGAAACATCAAGCAACAGCTCCCCAGGAGCCTCCGTGGAACGTGTACAAAAAGGAGGACTAGCCCAAGTTGCAGGAGACTTGAGCGCAAAGCTGGTGAGGAATTCACGGGAAGCAACCAGCGATACGGGAGTGACGATGGGTTTAGTTCCATGTACATTCGATGCCCTGTAACGGTGATCGCAAAACGTTCTCAAGCGCAGAATGTTACGCTTGTGAAGGTGTGTTTTTTTCTCTCTCTCTCTCTTCAGCAGTGTGAAAAAAACCCGTTGGCCCTTTCATAGCAGCTAAACCAGGTAGAGGGCGCTGCACGCACGCGGTGGATTACATTAAACATGTATGCATAGTCCCGATGGGTGATCCTGGGTAGCTGCGTGCTGCGTTATGAAGGTGCAATCGATACCTCCGACATGAACACGGTGCTGATGGATACAGAGGCAGCCACACTGGAGTGTATGGGAAAGTTCGATCGATTCTGGTGGTGAGTGAATATTGAGTTTAGCAACCTTGATGCAACGGATGAAGCCACAGTAGATGTTCTTAATGGCTCATACTAGAGGGCGATTAGGTACGGGCGATGGCTTAAGGTAGCATGTAACCTGTTTGAACGTAGTTATGATGGTCGAGGGACAACACAGAGGCTACATCAATCGACGTAGTTACAGTAAAGCTCACAACTTACATCATTTGCCTTTTTTAAGGAATACACAGAATTTGTCGAAATTTGTATCAATATCCATGCGTAACATTTTGTAATATGGTTTTTGAAGCTTCCAGAATTTTGCAACCAATTTCGTGCAATGCAATTTTTATTGAAAAAAAAAAAAGAAACTATATAAATGTAATGCGACAAATTATCTGAAAAATGAAGTTTTTCCCAGAAAAAAAAGTACGTGCAGTGAATGTTCTTTGTTCCATTTTTTAAACATCAAACAAATTATTATGTGTAGCGTAATTGTATGAAACCGTATCAATGTTTTCAAAGGCATTTCAAGAATTTTTTAAATTAATCGTTTGGAAGTTAAAAAAAAACCCTTAACAAACGCGAAGTGAACATTTTCCCCAATCAGCAACCATACCTCTCCGTATCATGTGTTGCATTTGCTTCAACCAAACCAACTGCTTCAGCGTGTCAAATTACTACATTAAAATCACTGCTTGTGACACCAACGTGCACCGAGCTGTCACCGAGCAATGCCGCTTCATCATTCACCGCACAATCATTGCAGCGTCTCTGCACTTGACACACGGTGCGATATCGCGCTGATACGTCCTTAGCACGAGTGCAAAGTTCATCTTTACATACCGCGCCATTCTGGTCGCGTCGAGTGGGTGTGTGTGTGTGTGAGTGTTGCATTTCTCTTTTTTTGCATGTACTTAACCCTCTTTTTGCTGGGAATCCCATTCACACGCTTTTGCACGTCAGCGTGGTACCGGTCGGAAAATAGTGAATGAAAATATGAATACCTATTCTCTTATTAACAGTCAAGATAATCTTTTTCACTAGTAAATCCACACATACACACTCACAAAAGCAACCACGTAAAGAGACAGTTCAACCCTGGGTATGCTGTTTTTTCCTGGATGCTGCACGCCCATCTTGAGGTTAATGGGATGTTATACCGTGATGCTCTCCGGTGCATTCGGGTTGGTATTTTATTCCCACACAAAAGGTAGCTTCCCAGCGCAAAGTATGTGCAAAATATTTGCAATCATTTTAGGAGAATGCAACACACAAAAACGTCGCACATTTTTTCCCAGTTTTTTGGTGCATCAGGCAGTGAGGACAAAAAAACGTCCTGTAAACGACACGGCACGTGGAGGGAAAACTGCATCCAGCAGCAAATCGCAATGGCGCCGAGAATGGCGAAAAATTGTGATGCTCCACTATTTCAGTCACAGGAGAAGCGGTCAAAAGCGAAGAAAGGGGAAGAAACGTAAACGGACGCTCCTTGCTGAAGGCTTCATCTTTTACTCGTCTGCTGTAGCGTCAGCGTCAGGCAGCGACGGCAAGCGAGGACGGCAAGCCCACACGGCAAAGGATTCACCGAAATAGAAGGTGCGCTGCTGCTGCTGCTGCTGTGGAGGTACTTTCATCTCGTTAGAAATCAACACGTGTGGGCTGGGGCTTCCAGAGGAGGGCGCAATGCTGGAGAAGTTGTGTCGGAGCCGATGCTAGCAATTCGTGGTAGAAAAATGTGCTATGTTCACCATCGTTGTTTCCAAAAAAAGTAAAAAAAGCGAAGAAGGCCCAAAAAGAAGCGACTGATGTTCTAAAACGGGAGAAGACCAAGTTCGCTTTCACGATGACATATACAAACATACACGCGCACTCGGCCCGATCGTTTCGCACACGGCACGGCAGGACTGCGACAGTGTGGCCGAGACGAGACGGGCATGCTGTGAGCAAAAAAGAGGCAAGCAAAAAAGCGACAGAAAGAAAGGATACACGACACGAGGACGAACAGGACACTGCAGCGCGGCGCACGGTGCGGCAGCGTAGTCGCCATCCGTCGTCGTTATCCGGGGAATGTCTTTGCCCGTGTGATTTTCCACCAGATTTCCATTTTTCTTACCTAGCTGGGTTGGGGTTCGGGGATTATGTTCTCTAGCATGTGATGTTGGCGTACCGGTGACGTGATTCATACTGATTGCCGCACCCTTGAAACTTGCCGCGGATGAAACGCACACACGCACTCGCCTTTACATTAGCATACAGTGGTGGAATTTGGTCGTGCGTGTGTGTGTGTGTGTGCTGGCAAGAGCGGCGTACCGACATTCTTGCACCGACATTCGTCCGCTCGCAGCAGGTGCTAGGAAAGGATTTGTGCGAATAACATGCTGGCTGGTTGGCTTGGATCCCGTCCGCTGCCGGTATGTGCCGGTGTACAAGTGGAAATTGCATGTTTTGCTAAGGTTAAAATTTTGATTTAACATCAGACCAAGCTACAGCAGGGCTAGATCGGTGAGGTACAAAGGGCACCTGACCTGAGCGGATGCGTCTGTGTGCTTTGGTGTGTGCTTTGGTGCCAAACTGGGGGGTTTGTTATACTTAAACAATCAAGTTGCGTAGTGTAAGGCGGTTTGTGGTGGGGAGCGCTATGTTTTGAATAAATTTAATTTCGTCTCAAAACATCAAACACTTCTCATCAAAGTGAGTTTAATGTCGATAGACACTGAGACGGCTTCATCATCAATCATAAAAGAGTAATATTGAAGCATCTCTCTCGCAAGGCTCTCGCAGGGTGCGTAGGAAATTGAAATTAATGTGGATGCAACACTAAATCATTGAAATTATTGATTTCGAATTTGGGGTATTGTTGAATTAATCTTCAACATTTGGGGATTTTGAAGGAATTGGGAATCGGATTTGAATAATCAATAAATATACTATGTATTTGAGCAGATTTATGACAGCTTTAATTTGAATACCAAATCATTTTTAAAATCCGTAGAATTTGATTTTTTTTTTTGCGGAAATATGCCGATTTTGTTCACTCCATAACAGCTTCCAACATGAAAATGGCATGAAAATTGTAAAATTTTAAATTCTATCAATATAATTATTAACTACCTAGCTTGAATTCAATAATTTCGGAACATACTGTATCCGACATTACGTTGAGATTTGTAAATAAAGCGTTTAACTCATAGTCAAAAACTGATACGTTAGAGGCAAAAATTGATGCGTAGTATCCAAAAGTTTATGACTTAGGGGAAGAAATTTGAAACGCAGGTGAGTTTGAGCCATCTTTTTGTGGAAATCACTGTAAAATGGACAAAGAAAAGGTATCGTAAAACCTACAAATATTGATTGAATTGGCGCATCTAATCGAATGTGTTCGCAATTTGCCTGTTTGAGACGTTTTATTTAACTGAAACGCATAACCTTTCTTTGAAATGTTTGCATTGAAAGATTCTGCAGTTAATTTGGAACTGTTTAATGAATTTTGTGAGTAAAGATGTTGTTTTTAGGTAAATTTCCTAAACTTCTATACATGCTTTATGCGCATTTGTTCGTTTTATGGAATTTGATGTTTTTTTTTTTGAGAAAATACCATCAATCAAAAAAAATTTGATGCTTGAAATTCGTACAATATTTTGCCGTGTTTTCTTAACTGAAGAAATAACTTTCTGTTTGGAATGGTTGAAATGTTAATGCGTAAATTTATGTTGTTTCTCCTGAAATATGCCTAGCAATGCCTTTAGAGCCCTCAATACCATTTCTATTTTAGGCACCTTCAATATAATACACCTTAATAACAGTGACCTACATTTTAAGCGCTTAAAATTCATGTTCCCTCCCACTCCCCTCAACAAGTACGAAAAAAATGCTTCCTCCGCCCAGCAATGCTTTCCTCAAAAGCCCAAAAGTGGCTGAACTCTTTTAGAAGCAAAATTTTCACTTAAACCAACATGTGGCACCATTTGCAAACATTGCCGGCAGTTGGGAACAAGCCGTCCAACAAGAAAAAAGGTACACCGCTTCCATGCAACAACTCGTTTGTTCTTTCTTTTTCCTTTTGTTGCTTTTTCATGAATACTTTTAAGCAAAAATAATAAAAGCGTACAGGCGGGTACGTGATGGAACCAGTCGTTCGGAATAGTGCCCATCCTGTACCCGGCGTCATTTGATGCGGAAGTAGGAAAACGGCATAACGGCTTGAAATTGAAGACATTTGCTGAATAGGATCGGAGGTAAAAGCATAAGATGCAAACGACGCAACAAGGAGCAAGATTGTTAAAAGGGAAAGGAGTAAAATAGGAATCTCCTCCCGTTGAAAGAAAAGAATCCCAAAAAAATGGTTCAGGTTTGTGTGTGTTAGAATGGAAACAGTTCCTTCCTATTCTTTTGCTTCAAAACCGGGTGGCAAATACATTACACTCAAACCTCTCGTAACAATCCTCCCGCCCGGTTCATTGGAAGGGAAATGGAAACGAAAAGGTTTTCGTGCTAAAAGTGGGCTGATTGGATGTCGATCAATATCAATATCGCGCGCCCACGCGCTCTTGCAAGAGCAGCGGGAAGTGCGGAAAAGAGAGTTCTGCTGTGTCTGTGGAGCAATTCAGTGTAAATTCTATCAGCATTAAGATATGTCGCTCCGTCTGCAGCACACGTTCTGGTTGCCATTTGGCACGCCTCTGTCCTCCATTTCATCTCACTTTGTCCTGTAGCTTGCGCGTCGCCTCAATTATTGCACCTCACGCTCACATCCCAAGCCTGTCCGCCTGCCCAAGAACGCAACGAAGCGGGAGGTTTTGGTCTTGCAATCCCACTTGTTTGTGTGTGCCTTCGCTTTCTCGTGCGCTTGTGTCATAATAGAGCCATCGCTCCCTAGCTTTACCGTGCATTACTTCACGTTTCGACAATTTGTATGGAAATTGTTATGTTATTGAGTTGAGACGCCGTTCGGCACTGTATAGTACCGAGCCGTGTTCTATCTCCGCGGCACCGGGACGGATGTGAAATTGTGTTTGAAACGGGAAATGCAACACACACAAGCACACAGCCAGCGTACACAAGATGTGCGCCAGACGCCAGCCGGCTAGACATCGTCGACGCTCGCAAACTGCCCTTGCCCTGGGATCTATGCCACGGATGTGTTTTTTCCCCTCTTTTTCAAACACCCTCCCCCACGCCGGCTGGCGACAGCTCGTGGCTAGCAGCCGGAGCCAATGTCAGAGCGATCGCACTCGAATGCATTCCCGTCCGCGCATCCGCTTCCGGGGTGGGTTGAAGCGAAAAGCCACAAACACACAGCCCACTGCGAGCTCACGCGAGCAAGAAATAAATACTCAAAAAAAAGGGGCTTGAAAGAATTCCGGGGCCAGGATTTCGGTGGTTATTGCTTCCGGGACAGTGGCAGTACAGGGCCATCCCATCGTACATACCCGCGCCCGTGCACCAGAACGAAGGGACATCTTTTGTCGGTAGCACCATATTTGTCTTTCACTCGTCGAATTGATAGAGTGCTGCTGCTGCTGCTGCTGTTGCCATCGGTGCTGGTTGTTTGGTCCGCAAAAGATGATTGCGAGTAGACAATTTGGGGCGCTGCTCTTCGATGCTGCTGCCCTATTGCAGATGAAACTGGCCCAGCCCAGTCGCATATCGATCGATAATGCTGTCCGTTTGCCAAAAAATCCACCGCTATCCCCGGTGGGCGATAAGAGGTGAGGTAGAAAGAGAGAGAGAGAGGCACAGGAGAGAAAAAGAGCACATTTTTGCCCCTATTTTTGCCCTTCCCTGATGGCAGCCAGATAATCGGATCCAGGGTGGGAAATGGTTCTGCTGGTTATGGGTGGATCGGTGCTAAAGCTCGCCAAAGCTCGTTATTTGCTTGCTTGATTCCAGTGTGAGCACTCCGAGTGGATTGGTTGTGGCTCTGTCTGTGTGTGTGTGTATGTGTGGAAGTATTTTCACGACCTCATATTCGCTCGATTTGCGGTACGAGCTGAAACGATAACGAACTGGCCAGCCGTACGGTGGAGACTGTTTATTTTGCACTCTGGCTGCATTATAATATCGTTTTGTTTTTATTTTTCATACCATATTTGTGTGTGTGTGTGTGTGTTTTTTTTTTAAAGATTAATGAGTAACGTGAGTTGTAAATAAGTTCAACAACTTGTTTAATAATTTTATTCTTTATCTATGGTTTTTTATTTACGATTTCCTGTTCTAACTGATAATGCAGACACACAACACATATTTTTTTAGGATTAGTAAAAAAAGATACATCTTTCGAGGATCTTTTGCTTACGCTGCAACGTTGATGTGTGTCTAAGACTTGTTTGAGAGCCATTGGTCATTTGCTTGTATCAAATTAGATGAAGGAGCTTAGTTTATTAAGTGAGATTTTCATTGAATTGCTCTAAATGAATCGAATTTTACTATAGATGTGCAATCAATATTTTATATTTTATATTATAATTATATTTTTAACATCAGCTTCAATTTAAAACTGTTTTATAAGCATTTTAAATTATTTTATTACAGAAAATCAAAGATTGTTGTCTTTAAAGCTAAGCCATACGATTATGCAATTAATAATTAGTTTTGAAAAATCATCAATGTTAAAAAGTCATTATTTCAAACTGATATTCTTTCAGCTTGCTTTTTTTATGTAAAGTCATCACTCATTAAAAATGATCAGTATCTTTATTGAATACCGTAGAAATTGGAGTGAAAATGCAAAAAAGATCATAGAAGCCCTCGTTTTTTAATGCGCAATATTGATTCATCATTCATCATCAGATTGTACAATGTTTGTATCGATTTTTTTAGAACCTGGAGCAGATTTTAATTGTAATTAAATTGTGAAAAAAATCATATCCCTCTAAGCTTTGAATACTGTGTATGCACACACACCGAAGCGCATTGGTGACATTTATTTCATTCAGAGTCAAAATCATGCACAGTTTACTGAACATTTCATTGCTGTAAGGACAGTATCAATAAATAAGTTTCTGTGTAAAAATTCCTCCAAACCAATCGTTAGCTTTAAAGCGTGTTAAACACTCACCGCACCAGGTGAAAAAATTATGATCATTAGCAACGCTTTAATATGTGTGGACGAGCCAGAGTTTTTTACGACCCATTTCAGCCGGACATTCGGGCTTTGGGTTATTTACGACCGGGAAATCGTATTTTGAATTTTTGACAAAGTTAAATCGATTAGAAACACAACAAAAAATCATGCAAAAATGGACTACATTTACTTTAACTGCAATCTGAAAAGGGAAAGCTTTTTTTATATCACATTGGCTACCCAAATTTAACATAATCTACTTTTTTTTTCGGTGTGCAAATTGTACCCCCATATAAATATCTTTTTTTATGATCCAGCGCCCTTCCCTGGCATCATAATCTCGCGCTTGAGTAACCTATAAAAATGGCTAATTTTTATGTGCGAAACCAGCGTAAAATGAACCACCGTGCAACCTCCCTCCCCCACTCCGCACGGTCATTACGTACCGGAGGGGGAGGCGCGCAAGGAATTACTGCTTCACCGGTTATCTCAATTTCCTCGACCATCATTAATTTAACCGCAGGCTACAAAAACCAATCGATCTGCTGCAGCACTGAAGCGTGTAGCGAAAGCAAATCAATTCGATGGCATTGGCCGGATGGCCGGGACGGGTGAGGGCGAAGGGAAGTTAACGAAGTTTAGTTTACAGCCGCGTTTACAAACGGGCGCGAGCGCGGCCACTTGGAAGCAGGTGCACATCGGGCGCACATCCGGGGTGCGATTCGGGACCGCCGACGCTAGCTGCACGTTCCAGGGAAGTTCTCATTACTAAGGGTTCGAAAGTGGGCGGAGGCATGGGAGGTAAAAGTTGCCGCTGATGAAGCGAAATGGAAGTTAAATACGATTTTCCTCGCTTGGTCTAATCTTGTGCCGCCCACTGCCACCATCCAGCGCTGCCTGGGCAGGGAAAATCCGAAACGGTTCAAAGAAATTACATTTCTCCTAACGAGCGCATGATTTTATATAAATTTTCGATCGTTACCAAGCGCAAATGGAAATGTCCTGCCCGTCCTGGCGCTCTGGTCTGCGGGTCAGCTCCGGGTCGAATGTCGTTCGATTTCGCTTCCAATTCGGTTACGGGCGCAGGACGTTGTGCGAGGCTCGAGCCGCCCCATTTTCAAACGATGGCGATAATAGCTGCAATTACCATTGTCATCAGTATCTTCATCAACGTCATCGTTGTTCGCGGAGCGTTTTATGTGGGTGTGTGTGTGTGTGTATTTTTTTATGTTTTACTGTCCCTAGTGGTTCGAGTGAAATTGTAGTCAAAATTGAGTGCTCTCCGGTCATTGTCGTTGCCGTCGTATCCATCGCACAATGCTCCGCACATTAACCGCCGATACAGAGCTGTCCGATTCGGACATTTAATTGACGACTTTCTGCAGGAACGTGTGTCTATCGTGTGTTTGTGTGTGACATAGTCGCTCTCTCTCTCTCCCTCTCTCTATGATGGAAAGATGTATCAGCAGAACGTACTGTTTCGCATTATCGTGCAATCTCCCTCCCCACGGCAAATAGATTACGATCGATCGAAGCGATCATGTTGCGTGCAATTTCGCAGTAATGAATTCCCATTTCGGAATCGATTTTATGGACCCACCCAAAGTAGTGGAAGGTAGGCCACAAAATCCGGGAGCAGTCACTGCGGGGGAGGTTGCAAAAAAGGAGACGGAGTTCGCCCAGGACAGAACCTCAACTCGAACGATCGGAAATGGATTTTAGTTTTACCGATGAACACTCAAGCGCACTCGTACGCAGTCGGTGTGGGCGGGGTAGCGGAAAAGTTTGCTGACAGCGGCAAGACAGCCCTCCCTTCGACCGCGCTGTGCTCGACCGGGAAACCAAACTTCCCTTCCTGCCCGCTGGTGGTTAGGAAGCGCTGAGCACACTTACGGGAAATCTCGAAACGATGAAGTAATATGATAATATTTGCACACTGTTTTCCACCTGCCACCGTGGCGGCTGTTGAAGTGGTGCTCCGTCCGTGAGCGGTCGTGGGTAGATGAGAATGCTTTTCAGCGGCACCGGTTCTGCCCCCTCTTCCTTGCCCGTGGTGAGGCTTTTAATGAAAAAGTTTGCAATTCTCGCCGGCTGCCGGGCCGGCGGAAGTGAGATTTCGGTTGGAAAAGTTTAACCGTATTTCCGTTGCGAAAAAACAAACACACACACGCACATACAGAGCTTGGCGGAAGAAGGGGAGGGAAAAATCGAGCAAACAGCAGTGGGGATAGTGAATGGTTTCGTCGTCGTAAACGTCGTTGTTCGGGCAGTCGAGCTTGCTGGAAAGGATGTGCTGTAACTTTTTCAATCGCTCGTGTACGCTTTCTATGAGCATATGTGAGTGTGTGTGTGTGTGTGTGTGTGTGTGTGTGTGTGTGTGTGTGTGTGTGTGTGTGCCTTTGTACGTGTGTTTGTATGAGTTTGCACAGCAACTGATTGTGCGAACGGCGTCCTTTGCTTACTGAAATGGTTAAGAAGTTGTTCGGCTTGCGTTTGCAGATTTTATGGTACGTTAAGCCGTTTCTCATGCGTAATGGAGAAGGAACGTTTCTAGCGAACGGATCATCTGAATGGAATTCTTGTCCAGTGAATCGTTGAAAGTGATGGATCTGTTTATAGAAAAACCGGAAAAGCGATTTAACCATGTAATCAAGATTGGGCGTCTGTCCCATGCCTATGTTTAAACCAATAAGTGATTGATAGACAACAATCCTTTGGTGGTTAATGGAAGGCCTAGACCCATCGCAGACGTTGTACCAGAAATAAAGATTCTGATGTAAAATTCTTTTTAAAAGCTAATTATACGGAGCCTATTTTCTTGCCCGAAGCGCTAATTGGCCGCGTAAAAAGCTTTTCCAAAGTGCAATTCAATCTTTCCATTACTTCGGGATCGAAATAAAGTCCATTCAAAGAAAATGGCGATCCATCTAACAGGTTGGCTGATAAGTCTCCGGTCTAACAAAGTAAAACAATTTTTTTTTGTCAAAATTCGTTTTTATTATTCAATATAGTTCCCTTCAAGAGCGATACAACGATTATAACGACCTTCCAATTTTTTGATACCATTTTGGTAGTACTCCTTCGGTTTTGCCTCAAAATAGGCCTCAGTTTCGGTGACCACCTCTTCATTGCAGCCATTTTTTTTACCTGCGAGCATCCTTTTGAGGTGTGAGAACAAGAAAATGTCGCTGGGGGTCAGATCTGGAGAATACGGTGGGTGGGGAAGCAATTCGAAGCCCAATTCATGAATTTTTGCCATCGTTCTCAATGACTTGTGGCACGGTGCGTTGTCTTGGTGGAACAACCCTTTTTGATTCTTCATATGGGGCCTTGACAAAAGTTGCTTGACAAAAGACGCTCTGTCTCACAAACTAATTGACATACAGACGTCAAATTTTGACACGAATCATTTGAAGGTTGGCTCTATATAAAAATAATATGCATTTAATACTAGCGGCACCTGTTAAACCTGTTAAAAAGGCATCGAATCAAACTATGAGATCGAAGAAGTTACTTTCAATAAAAAGGTTACTTTTTTAAATAAATGTAGTCTCCGCGTCTGTGAATCCACTAGCAACGATTGTTTGTGCCATAGAAGCATAAGACTTAGTTTGCTAGCTTGTAAAACACAAGATTCAATTTCATTTTCACTTTGTTTTAATCCACTAATTTATAGATGCACAGGCAATAATTGTAATGATTTTCCAATGAACAAAACTTAAATGAAATGCTTGCTTCATGATGTTCACACTATCGGTAGTAGTGGTAGATGTAGCATGTAGTATTAGATAGTCATTTATCATCTCAAACAGAAAATACTTGTATTGTCGATCTTTTATTGGTCGTTATTTCGATGAAGTGAACCGTTTGGATGGATCATATCAAAACCCACAGCAAAGGAATGGTAAAATTCTTGCATCAAACACCATGGACATTCCTAAAGACTTCCTGCTCCCAGAACAACAAATAACCCCATTCCAAGGAAGACTGCACTGATGCAATGTACATATAAGTCGTATTTGTACATGATACATGATGCATTATCAGAGCACATCGTATTGAAGCCATTCACTTACAATGATTGCCTCCCCTCGCTCCTCCCCCCTTCAACATACCGCAAACATACTGCCGTAGTGCAAACCAGCCCTATTTCTTCGAGCGAAACAACTTCCAACTGCCGAATGCCACGTCTTCTCACCCGAAACGGAATGTTCTTCCCCATTCCAGACTTTGCCGATCCATTCCATCTCACACCGTCCGTTTTAGGGTGGTATTTTTATGAATATGCAACAGCAAAAAGGAAGCACAAGGCGGAGGGAACCCCCCCCCCCTGCCCAAACTACAACGCAAAAACTTTCACCATCGACATGTTCGTGTGCGATGTACCTTTCGGGTGCTACATCGGGGCCTGCAGAACGAGCGATTTTGGAAGTAGAAGAAACAAATGTGCCTCGGTACGTGTGCCACATGCACGCAAGAAGTTGGCCAGCAGAACGTGGCCCCGGGAATGGTAAATCGTAGAAAACGGCGGAAGGAAGGGGTCGGTTCGGTAGTTACAACACTTGCCGTTTGCGGAAGCTAGAAGTGCAACTTTTGATGGGATGAGGCGGCGAACAGTGGCCCAGGCAGTAAAACAATTAGTCAAACGACCATCAAACGAGGATTATTGCAATCGATTGTTGTTGTGGTGGGTGGGATGGGGCCGGTTTGCTTACGCCGCTGGGAAACATAATCACGGCTTTGGCCCGAATGCAAACAATATGGTTCACTTTGCGCTAGTTGTTGGTGATGAGAATAAATCGTTTGTGGTTTGTGGAAAGTTCCTATGTGTATGGGAATGTTTACATGATGGTTGCATTTGCTATTAAAAAATGCTAACGGTACAAAATTCATTCGAATTAGCACCATTGTTGTTTTAGCTTAGTTCGAAAGTTCAATAGGATAAATTGCTTGTTGATCGAAATAAGTTATCATGATTTTTGAACACATCGATGCTATTTTCTCCAGGAAGCAAATTCGAAGAAAAAAACTCAGTCCGAAATAACTTATTTAAGCAGTTTAAATGTCCCGACGACTGAGACATTGTCGAGAAAAACTAATTTATTAGGCATATACGGAAGTGAGGATGGAAGTGTTCTGGTGTGTGTTTTTTTGAAAATTGTATAAAAAACACAATCATGCATGTGTTGAATTGAAGAATCGTTACTCTTACAAGTTTTTCAATGCTATGTAAACACCTTGCGAAACGAAAATCATTCAATCATTTAAGTTAATTAGTGCCAATTGCAGCACAGTTAAAAATAGGTATAATCCCGAGAAAAATATGACATAAAAGCAATACATTACATCAGCTTCTAGTTTGGTTCATATTATAAAACATTTAGCTAAAAAATAAAAAGAAAAGGTAAATGATATGATAAGATAAACAAAAGTTAAACTGCTCAGATGGGTAAGCAAACGACGCCTTACTTGCTACCAAATTACTCCAAACTTACTAGTTTGTCAGTGGTAAGCCGTAGTTTGAACGTCTGTCTACCATATTGGGGCAGAGCATCTTAATCATTTACGAAACAAACAGCAACCATCTATTAAAAAGGAAATGTACGTTGTGCTACAAAATACATTTCATCAATGGCATCCTTCTAGAGGCAAAAGACGCATGTTTACGTTTCCAGTTAATTAGTGAAATCATCTCAAAACCCAACCTCGCATTGCCTCAACCACAGGGAAGCAATACACGCCATTAGAGAGTGAAAATGTTTGTGTGGTTGCGCTTCACTTCCAACGTTCCGGGCCACAACCGGTCGCAAAAGGAAACCGCCATAGAGCTTACCAAACTGTCATTCCACATTTGCCGTCCCGTTTGCTACATTCCTAGTAGCGGGTGCTGGGTGTGCGGCGCGGACACAAAACTCGCCCAATAAATCATTTGCAATCGATGTCCGATGATTAGTGCCCGTGAAGCGTGAAAAGGAAGTCAACTGCCATTCGAAATTGGCCATAAATCAATCGTGCGGCAGGGTCGAACGCGAGGGGTTGGAATTGGTTGGAAACGCGCGTGTTGCTGAGTGGTGGAACTTATTTTTCCACAAGCTTCTACACACACCCGCATCATCACGTGGCTGGTTCGAGGGCCATATGTGCAGGGCCACATAAACTCGCGGCTCGAAGATCGGTTTAGCGTGGCATGTTGGTGTGTTGGTATATTTCCGAGAAAACGCCATGCGCTCCTATTGAGTATGAAGGTTAGGGAGGCAGGGTTGAAACCGTTGGGTGTACAGTGGTAAATTTAATTTCCCTTCACTTCCACATCACGTGGCCGAGGTTTCACTTTCATATCACTCTCGGTGGGATGGGCAAAATAAGCAGCATGCAGGAACATGAGCTAGGGGAGAAGAAAAAAATATAACACAAGCAAAATAGCGAATACATAAAACCCCTTCGGTGAAATATTTCCCATGAATTTAATTTTGAAGCCATGCGGATAATTCGTATCATATGAAGCCGGGGTAGGTTTTGCCGGCGAAGCGCACCTCCACCCATACGCGCTGCTTCGGCATTCGCCGGCCTCGCCCAACCAGTGGAAGGCCGTTCGCTTGGGCAGGGTTTTGCGAGGGTCCATCACGCACCGCGTCAATCCATAGCACCGCGAGGCTTAACGTATGCGCACATGCAGGCAGCGCAATTCCCCGGTGGAATTCCACCGATGGATTTTGTCCAAAACCGTAGTGTAAGCGAGGGATTTTCCCGGGGAGAAGAGAGAGAGAGAGAGAGAGAGAGAGAGTTATTTTGTTATTTATTTTGCCCCCCTCTGGACTCTCCGGACTTCTGCACTCTAATACGTAATACGTGTTGTCTTACCCTCCGATGGTTGGGAGGAGGATGTTGAAATGCGAGCGCACATACAACAACAGCAGCAAAGAAAAAAAACGATACGAATCAACATTCTATCTCACATGCGAAAAGTTCCTCTTCAGTTGTGGAGAAGTGACAACACACACACGCACACACGCACACCGCTCACTAACAAAACTAAGCTTACCCTTTTTGGTAATGCTAGAGGCGCGGGTGGGCCCGTCACGTCAGGCACGTCGACCCGTCGAGACAGAGTCGCCTGTCTGGAGTGGCATGGGCGGTTTTGTATTTTCTCTCTATTCATCTCTCTGTCCCTCTCTTTTGCTCTCTATTGAGTGGAATAATTTAAATTTCTGTGCCCCTGCCGGTTCTCAACCGCGCTTCATCAAAGCTTCCCCCCCCCCCGTTGGTGGGTTTTTTGTTTACCTAAACGAGCTACAGCGCCATTTCGTGTGTGAGTGTGCGTACATTCCAAAGAGTGTTTTGTCTTTTTTCCCTTATTTTGGAGAAGTTTTTTTCCTCACAGATTCTCGCAAACAGAAGCACGTTTCTCATTTAGAAAAAAATACGCACACAAGGTTTTTTTTGTGTGTTGTGGCGAGACTTTCCTCCTCCTAAAACAGCACACCGGAACGAAGCTCACCCACCACGATGAAGCCATCTCTCCGATGACTTCTTCTGCTTCTGGGATGCCCCAGGACAATCAGGCAGTTAAATCAATTCCGAAGCTCGGTACGATGGTCGTGTTTTGATGTGAAAATTTGGTTGTACTATCTGTAGAAAGAAACAGTGCTAACGGCAGAGAGAAAAAACTGAAATTGTTGAAAGAATTGGTAGTTTCTGACAGCAGGATTTGTCGTTAACTTTGCTTTAAAGATTGTTTTTCTTGCTATTTTCATTTGTTGGGTTTGAAAATATCTAAAAAAAGGGCAGAATGACAGCAAAAACATGCTTCAGTATAAGACACCCATGAGTTGTTTTCAAGTATTTACTAAGGAATTCTTTTTTGAGGTACTTTTCGAGTAGTTTCGTTTCAAGCAAACGTCGAAATGAGTACTTTTCGAGTAATTTTGTTTCGAGCTCAAAGGGAAGATAATTTTTTTGAATTTTGTATTTATCTTCTGTGTATATTCTGTGATAAATAATAAATTTTTTGTCATTCCGAGATGAATATTCTCCTATACTTTTAGTAGCATATGCAATTTGACTATCCGAAATCTCTGGTATGAATTCTTGCTGGACAATTGACCATACATTTTTAAAGAACTGATCGAAAGAAGCCATATTTAAGATACTTGGGGCCTATGATGCTCCATAACAACAAGTAGATTTAAATTCCCTGTGTAATTAATAATAATCAACGAGCTTAATCTACATTTGTTCCATATTCTCGAATTCACACTATGTCAAAATATCAAGGTGTTTCTCGCTAGAAAGACAGCCACAGCAAAGAATCTAATGCAAAAACCAAATAATTTACTTCACTTTCACATGTAGCTTGTCACACGCAGAACAAGTTCATATTTTGTCATCAAAATCATCCACAAAAAAAACACTTGAAAAATGGTTTCGTCTCACCGCAAACCACCGAACGCCGGTAAGGACGGTGTTGTCCGCCCTGCTAATGCACTTCCGATGTATATCCTGGGTTTCGGTGTGCAAATATTTTCCCAGTTTTCTACGCTTAAAAAGCATCGTCAACAAGCGTTCTTAACATAACCTTGCACCATCTCCGGCAAACGATATTCTGCACCACATCCCTCCCGCTCCCCAGCAGCCTACATTTGGGGCCAAAAAAAAAAAGTCTGAAGCTGACATTAGAAGGCCAAAACCGGCGGCAAGATTGAAAACCACAAATGGGAATAGCTCCAGCATGTTCTGTGTCCCCGTATCATGTTGCAGATGATATACGATACAGCACGACATGATGCCCACAGACACACTCACACACTCCGAGTTGTCGGGTGAGCGCATCGGGGTCGTATGCATTCGCCCACGTACGGCGGTCACGAGCCACGGCGAATGCCATCAGCTTCCAGCGCTATCTATCTTTTCGCGCCAGGCCAGGGCCAACCTGATCCGCTACCCAGCAGCGCGTCATCCTGATGATGATATGGAGAAGTTTCACAGCCGGGTGCAGCAGGGCAGGATGAGTTGCATAAATCCATCACAAAAACAGATTAACTTATGACGGTGTCCGTCTTCTGCCGGGGATGCGTGGGAGAATCACGGTGCTTTCCGTTGGCAGGCAACGCTGCACAAACACCATCTATCTACGCCGCACAGATCCGTGAAGGATAAAAATGGGCCTTGCCGCAGTCTTGGCGGCAGTTGAGTGACCAGTGTTGCCGTGAGTCCGCAAGAGCGGCAAGATCACACACTGGTTTTTCGTCAGCACATGCCAGTGGTGCGATGGGACGAGGTGGAGATATTATTTCAAAAATCTACCACCCGAAAATCTCGTCACATTGTAGCCCGGATGTGGTAGGCTTGTGCGGTTGGAGCCTCCCCAAACGGTGGATGATGGCATCTAAGGTTAACCTGCTATGTTTGCAGGGCGAATTGGCACGGGTAGGTAGTGCAAAGTGTCGAGGGAAATCGAAAGGAATGAACATTGCATTAAATATTGTTTTTTTCCTTTCTATTTTGTCTTGAATTATTGCAAGTTGCAATTTTGAAGGATCTGTCATACGAACTTTGCTAAAATGAATAAATATTTTTAATGAAATTGTGAATTATTTTTTATGTCTTTTTCAACGAAAATTGATTTCTTCGTTATCTTAAAAAATCACTTATCTTGTATTTTTTTATGTTGTTCACGTATTATATTAACTAATTCAACAATATTCCGTTAAATTATCTTTCCTTAATATTTTTCGTGGTATTTTAATTTCATTTTGCTTGCTACTGGTTGGCTCTTTCTGGCCCAATCTGCAACCAAGTAGCATTTGCTTGAATATTTAAAGCCTTCCAAATCCATTCCTCCCCAAACACCCCCAGACTAATCGTGTCGATGACCCAAATTCACTTCCCACTCAACCACTCCGCACACCTCGACCACGTAAAGACTCAGCAGGAGTAGGGCTAATATTGGGCAAAACAGTTTCTTGCCCAAAGCTTAAGACCATAATCGAGCGGACCGTTAAGATAGCGCGTAGCATTTGGTTTTGTTTGTCCCGTTCATGGCGTCCTTCTTGTAAGCCTAAAAGTCAGCTAAAATATACAACCAGCCTGAATGGTTAAAGCTCTACGAAGTTCTCCAAGAAGCAAAAAATGGAGCTGGGAACACGATTAAACATTTACAGGTGGCCGTTAAGGCAGACGGTCCTTTGCTGCTGCTGCTGCCACGGCCATCTTAAACCAGGGGCCAGAGTTTGTGTGTGTTTGTTCTGGCGAATGTCATCAAAAATTCAACAATCACTAATTAGCTTTGTTGCGAAAAGAGGCAAACGTGTAATGGGGATGAAAACTCATGGCCAGCCGTGAACGTGAGCGTTCACAGCTGGGACGGTGCGATTGTGCCTCCGAATGGTGCCGGTGATGAAATTGTTCGTGATTCGGCCACATCAACCCATTTAACAAGCAGGCTAGTTGATGGTTTCGTGTTTCTTGGTGGGCCAGATTGATTTTCGGTGTTAAAACTAACACCTTCAAAATTGACAGAGAGAGTGAGAGAGAGAGAGAGAGAGAGAGAGAGAGAGAGAGAGAAAGAGAGAGAGAGAGGGGGGGGGGGAGAGAGAGAGAACTTTCTTTAAGACCACAAAACGAAAAAATATTGTTTGTTTGTTGTCCTTTAATGTCATAGAGCCAAGCTATTGCGCATTCAACTATAATTAAGTCAATTGGAAAAACTCAAAGCGTCTGTATCTCGTATATGCTGTTAGGATATCATTTAGAGAAACTAGAATCTCAGTACATAATTAATATTTATTTTTGAATAATTCTCATTAATTTCATGTTATAAATACTTCTGAAGTACTTTTTACTGAATAATACAATTTGTAAAACTACCGTGCTTAGCCAAGCTTTTCAACAAAACACCATGCGTCTCCATGCAAAAAATGAAAACCACTGGGCGCCTCCACGTAGCACGTGAGGGACTCCTTTTTTATCTTTAGTTTCTATGTTAGTTCTTCATTATTTACCAAGCCACACTAATTGCTATTTTGCCTAGTCTCATCTCCCTCTCTTTCTTCCTCGCTCTCCAAACGGCTCTCGATTGTGCCAAAAAAGTTCAGATTCAACTCCAACTCATCCACTGCACCGACACCCCAAGGGAGGCTGTCGACAGCGGAATGAAACTTCTATTAGTGGCCGTACCAGCAAACGTACATTGTTCGCAGCGACTGTATAGCAGCTGATAATGACTACCGTGGCGAGTGAACAACACAATATGGCCGCGGCGGGGTAATGCATTGCGGTTGCAAATTTTCCATTTTCCATTAAACGAAACCTTCCTACCGTTCTTTTACAGAGGAGCTAGAAGAAAGAGGAAAAAAACAAACACACAATGAAAGCACCCCAAGTAGCCGTACAATGCCACGCCGCGAGTGTAAAGAAAATATATTGCACACAAATTTAAACAGGGTGCAAAGCAAATGAGACATTGACCGAAACTTTTGCCAGAATGCAAAGGAAACGGAAAGCCACGAGCGCCACCAGCCCAGTAATGAATTGCACAATGATGATGAACACTGATGGTGGTGCGATGTGTTGGGCACCGATTGTGGCAAACCATTCGCCGCCCATCCCCTGCAGCCGAATGACGCTAAAGTTGCTTGCCTTTTGCGATGGGAAAAGTGAAATCATAAAACACGGGGAGAACGATTCCATTTCGCGCCCCACAAGGTGGCGAAAGTGAAGCACCGTTTGGTGTTCGGTGGACCGTAAGGCTTGGCTTTACGACCAATACAAGCGCTCGGCTTTCCTCCAAAAGCAAGGCTCACACCTGCTACCCCAAGGATGTGGGTTGGGCTGTGGGAGATTCAAGGGGCTCTGTGCAAAATATAAATTGGAAATGATGCGTGACAGCAGCGAACGGGAAACAGCTTTCGGTGTTGAAACATCTACCATTTCGCACTGCTCTTGGCTCGTGCGGACTTTCTTACTTTTGGCGCTGTTTGTTCGCTTTTGGTCGATGCTCACTCGAGCGAGAACGCGGTATGACTGTGGGCGGGACGGTCCGAAATGGAGGATGGTTTGAATTCTTCGCCAACACCATCAAGCAGTACGTGACGGCATCCACTTGACGGGATTGTGATAACGGAATAAAAAAGTCAATCAATTCTGAAACGATGGTGCTACGAGTCGTTGATAGAAAGAGATAGGAGGAAAGAGAGAGAGAGAAAGAGAGAAAGAGAGAGAGAGAGAGAGATACCGAAAGCGAGGAAAGCGAGAACATCTGAAATCGGAAACAGAAGCGCATAAAGTCAATGATGGGCTTTACCAATCGCTTCAGCCTTCAGCTTGTTTTTTATGATGTTGCAGGGGTCAGACTGCTTCGATTGAATTTTGAAGCAAAACCACCCGACCACAGGCACGTTGACGCCGCCGATCATCTGACATCCAACAGCATCAGCAGCAGCAGCATTCGAGCACGATGTACGAGCAACGCTCTTGCCCTTTGCTTTTATTCAAACACGATTCTTCCGAACGGATGAAGCTTTTTTGGTTTGCGAGTTTTGTGAGTGCCGTATGTTAGCGGGTGAAGTGAAATATAGGCCTAACGTTGAATTGAGTCATTTTCCAACGGCCAACGGTGCAGGAATAGTTCTTGGAATCGGTTCGTGCATGATTGATTCTACGACACCTCTGTATGGTGGACATAAAAAATATTGACGGCTCAATCTGCTCGCCAAACACGACGCCAAGCTCAAGGATGCTTCACTTTATGACTGCTACACACGCGCACATTTACAGAGAAGCTGTTTGGATTGCTTTTCATCGAAAGTAGTCAAACCTTTGCTGGAGAAAGTCCCCAATTTAAGGCACGGCGCACGCAGACAGGGTATGGATTGAAAGATAAGGGCCTGGAAGACGCCCTCCGGTTGTCACAGGCACACTCGCTTGATCTTGCCCTACTGCTTAGCCTCGTGCACTTTTCTTTTCCGAAGACCACTCAGCCAGAGTCAAGCGGGTTTTCTGGGAGATTTAGGACAAAACTGTTATTCGAAACAGTCGTATTTGCGTAATAATAGAGTTTCATTCGGAGAAAACAATTTCCCTTTCGCCGCATGCCGGCCGAAAGCAAGAACCCTTTTCTGCAGCGCACAGACACACACACACACATTACACCACGAGAGCGGGATGAAGGTTGGCCTGCAACCTGCCAGGTAGGGTCCCCTCCCACCCCCTCCAAAACCAGATGACAGCAGCTGCTGACGAAGGTTTTGTTTTCAAGGAAAATTTTCTACACCTTTATCAGACGGTGCCGACTGTACCATGGGGTTCCGAAAGGTATTTGCCTGCCCTCACTATCACTGTGTGTATGTCGGTGTGTGGGTGTATGTGTGTGTATGTAATCGAGAAGTGTTGGTGTGGAAAAAGTGTGCTGTACCCTTTTGCCGGGTGAACAGTTGGCAAAATGGAGAGAAAAAGGGGCTTTTATGGGTCATTTTGTGCGTACGTGCTTATAGATTTAAATGTGTTACTCAATGTGATCCGTAGGTTGTCATATGCAATCAAGGTTCGTGCGTTTGTAAGTATAAAGAATCATTTATGTTGAAAAAAAAAACATCAGAAGACTATTTTTAATTGAAAATGATAGTTCATTATTTCAAACAATGGACTCAGCTATGACGGTATTACTTATTTAAACAACGTTGTTCTTGTTATAACACAACCATATAATGGTACATATTTCTTGCTGTCTGCGACTTATAGTCATGGCAAGATAATAAGTATTTCCGTACCAAGAGCTCGACCCGTATGGTTACCAAACCAATTATTGGTATGTTGTAAGATCGTGTGACTTGTTACATCGTCTTCGGAACTAACAGGGCTTTCATTATTTGACGATCAAAGAGTAGTTTCATTTCTTCAATCATCATTTCTATCATCCTCATATATAGCATAATAATTATAAAAGACATTAGATAATGTGTATCCCTGTTTGCTCATAGATATGTATTCCTTCTTTACTAAGAATTCACAACAACAGAATTCATACAAAAGCAGCCATAGCAGATCGTGGAATCGATAGTCTTGTTAAGGTATGTAAACTAGAATGATTACAAACCATGTTTGATGGTTGATACTTCAACATGTTAGCTATTGTGTCATGTTTTTCAAAGTCATTCATATAACGATGCTCTGTATTTGAAACACCCTGCACACTTCTTTGTGTCCCTCCCAAGCGACAAAATCAACATGTTTTCTCGCTCTCTCAGGTTTACTGATCTATTGGGTAAATTGAGAGAGCATGTTGATGTTATTAGTTGGGAATTGTAGCTCCATGTCATACCTAAACTCACAAACTGTCTGCATAAACACCGTCATTCTTATCTTTCGTATAAAACACAACGTGGATTTTCTTTTAAAAAAACCGTGATTTTAATTTAAACTATTTACGAGTCCGACCAAATCGCAATAAAAAAAATCAGCCATAAAATCTTGACTTAAATATCATAAAATCAATTTATTTGTATCGTGACGTTCATAAACTGACATCAACATGTTATAAGGGATTGTTTGGTTTTGGCGCTTCAACACGGTCAATGGCCGGTTTTAACATTTTCACTTATTTCCAGTATTCCTTGGACATTATTTTGAAAAACTTCACTTTGTTTTATCCAAAAATAAATTTTATTCTGCCTTTTTGTCCAAACAAACGCAAGTGATTGTTTAAAAAATATGCCACCGTTATAATTCCGGGGGAATATTTCGAACTCTGCACTTTCGTTTCCATCTCATAGCTACTCCGCATGACCACTAGGTCTTCGTGGTAAAATGAAGGATGAAAGGGCAGATATCTTACCATTCTTGAATAAAAAAGATGAATTATGACAAAAATGTATTATTTAATTATGAAATGTAAATAAGAAACAACGTAAAAGTAAAAACCTAACATGATTGTTGGATAGAATTGCTTTCATTCCAGAATTCAACATTTAATCTCAATACAAAAAGCCCATAAAAAGGGGAACTATTCTGTCCTCCAAGTAAGGTCCAGCGTGGATTTCTACCCCTTTCCCCTACTTACGACAGGAACTCGAAAGCTCTCCTCTCTGTCTGAACCCGTAACCCCGAAAAACCGCTTACGAGATGAATAAAACAAAAGTCTCTCCCATAAGCAATCAGCGTAATGGATGTTAAACGTTGTACGCACGTGTCCTACCCACTGCCCACGGGCCCACTGCCACAGACAAAGTTGCCATCCCGCCATTCCCGTCCGGGCAATGTTTTACCCAAATAGTTCATGCAAGTAATTTAATATTCCAACCAGCTTTAATCGACAACGGAGTTGTTGTTTTGTTGTTATTTAAATCGTCTCTCCCTTCAATACTGTACTGTTGCTGCTGTCCTTGTTTTTTGCTTAAAATCTCTTGCCTATCGCTTGTTTGCCTGACCGCAAGCGTATAAAACATTTTTCCTAAAACGAAGCACGTATTGGCAGCAACTGCAACGCCACACCCCGAAAAGCCCGCTGCTTGATGTTCGTGCACATGTAATGGTTTTGGAACATGTTGGCAAAGCGGAGGTGTTCGGCACGCTCTGCCACTTTCCTACTCCGCTCTGATCGAACATTTGCTCCAGCATGGGGCTGGGTTTTGGGTGTGTGTAAAGTTTTCCCAATTATAACGCCCGAAAGACACATACACTCACAAACATACAAACATAGATAGCTGGCACCAATGAGCTGGTATGGTGCCAGAAACCGCAAAAAGCTTCGTGAAATTTTGCCACCTTCTCATCCGCTTCGGTCGGTGTGCAAAATGCCCCATGTAGCACGATGGGGAATAAAATAAAATGCGAGACCCACACACACACACACACACTTACATCGACAACTCGACTGGAGGGGTGCTTGGAACAAGGGGAAAAAGTTTAACACCAGCCCGCGGTCAGTCCACGCGCGGGCCATCATTGGTTCGCGCAAACGGATTCGGCAACATTGGCTTGCGGTTTTGCTTTGCAACTGTCAACAAGCCCAGCGGGTGGTGGACAGGTTGTGTTGCGCAGGGTAGTAAGTTGGCAGGGATTTTTTGTTCTGTTTGTTGGTTATTTGCTCGTCACAAACTCCAACACAGCGGTCCGCTGGAGTGTTTGATCCCGGGGATGCTAATTTTGCCAATCAACCTCAAGCCCAAGGAAGGGTAAAAAAAGAAGAAAAATAGCCACGGGGGGGGTGTAGAAAAAAGATTCAAAGTCTCGTCTTCTGTTTGAAACTTACCTTTTTTTACCAACCGGGGTCAAACGGGTCCAATATTGCAATAAGATACCACTGGCCACTGTTCTGGGGATCGCAGCTACTTTCGCATTATCACTTCTGCCGTTTGCTGTTTTACGTTTTTCTTCTCACTTTTCCCCTTCATACACTCCCAAAGCAAAGTTGTTTCACTGGCCAGGGGGCTTAACCCGTTCTGTCAATTGCCGCCCTCGCTACAGAACGTTCTGAAAACTGCTTTCAGAAAAAAAAGAAGAAGGAAAGAACGCGTAAGTAGGTGGTGGCGCGAAGAACCGGTCGGTTGAAAAATGATCCCTTCGGGAGGTTTATCCTTTTCAACGTGCGAGGTAATGCTGATTTTTATGATCCTTTCGTCGCCTGCCTGCCTGTTCACCCGCCAATCACACTGCCTTTCAATATATATATATAAGCACACAAACAAGCACACAAACACAAACAAGCACACAAACGCACAGCTACTTGGAAGCCGTTTTTTTTTACTTTTGGTTATTTTATGCTGTCACAAACACGCGCACCGTGCTACGTTTGACACATTGAGACGTATTCTAGGAAAAAAAAGGTTGTGGGCGGGATGCGGAGAGTGGTGGCTCTAAAACTGCTTTTTAATCCATTTCCCAACGTTGGCGTTCGCGTGATCGCGCCCTGATGATGGCGTTTGCAGGTGTGATGGAGGCGATACTAACGATGGTTCCTTTAATCCTTCGTTATTGAGCGATAAATCCTTTCGCTCGTCACAACCCGCTCAACGAACACACAGCCAGGCACAGACACAATACGCACTCATACACATAATAGATAGATGCGTTGGAGTATATTGAGGGAATGGGGTTTTTTTTGCACGCGTGAAACACTCTTGGTAAGAATAAGCACTACATTTCAGGAGGAGGAAGCTTAGCGCTGATCGGTTGGATTTTTTTGGTTTTTGTTGGTTTTTACTTTTTTTTATTTTTAGCAATAATATAAATAATAGCACATAAATCACAACAGTCTCTTTTTTACATCAAATGATGTAAAAAAAATACAACATAAATCATTAATGGTTTCCGGTGAAATTAATATTTATGTAATCTTTCTTCCCAGTCCATGGTTACATTTCCTCTTTGCTTCACGTTCTAAGGGCATGCTGTTAGTTTCCTGTTTGTGTTTGCCCTAGTTGTACGGAACTCCTTTCACACTATTCCACGACACACTCAACACATTCGACCTAAAACAACATCCATCCATCAACGACCCACCAGAGCCGGTGTTGCCGTGTAAGCAGGCGCAAACAGGCCCAGCCGGATGAGCCTGCTTGCCAATCGTTTGCAACCGTCGTCCTGCTTTCCCAGACGACACATTCGACACCAAGGTGCTTACTTGCTCCCCACCGGAAGCAAATTATTTCACGCACCGGGTGGCAGTCGGCTCTAGTCAGTTGTGGTGTATCGAGTGCGGTGCAAAAGCCGCCTGTCCGCCTGTGTTTATGATTATGGAAGCACGCGCACAGGGGGTTGGGATGGGTATCGAATGGCTCCCTGCTGGGATGTTGATGAATATGTGTGAAAAATAAACCTACGATGGAATGAGAGACAGTGACGCTAGTGGGAAGGATGGGATGGATTCGGGATGAAATCGAATTAGCATGTGAAAGTGATGGGTTCGCTGTCTAGCGCAAGCTGTCTGCTGGAACTGCTGTTCTGGAGCGCTTTCGATGGGACTTTTGTGTGTGAAGGATGTGGAGGTACTACCGCAGCTCTCCAGACTAGTCTACACGCATTAAGGGTTCTATTTTTGGGAGGGTTATTTTCTTCACAAACACCCCACATCAGGCCGGCTGAAATCCAGACGAAGGTGGGAAACTGCAGGAGTGATTTATTTGCAACACAGTTCCACATTATTGGCTCGTTTCATGTTCACCCAGGTGGAAAGGCAACCGTTGATGGAAATCTTGACACTTGCACACGATGGCAAAAGGATGTGTTTGATTATATTTTTTTGCTTCTTTTCACAAGCTTTCCCCTTCACTTCAGAGGGTCGATTTTCACCGAAATCGAGCGATACAACGCCCAGTCGATTGATTTTCTGGCGAAACGAACAAGAAGCAAGGGGCGCAAAAACCCACCCCGGAACGAAATGGATGCTAACAAACAACACTCATACACACGGCCACGCACACACACACACACACAAACACTAGCATCACGATTCAACGGTGGATGCCGTTTCCGGCAGGTTCCGGGCCTGTTTCACCGTGTTTTCCCACTGCGAGTCACGTTTTCACTTTCCAACTTTCCACTCGAATGCGTCTGCTTCCTTTCACGCACGGGAGCGCTCTTGCTCTGTCGCTCGCAGTTGCTTTTACTCGGCTGCAGCCACCGGCAGCCATCGAGGCGCCTTGATGCCTGTTTCCAGCACCACTACACTATACATACACACGTACGTACGGCACCCATATATCCGCCCACTCACACGCTTGCGGGAGCGGTGGAGCATACAGAAAGCGGTGAAATAGGGAAGCGCAAATAACACGAGAAAACACGCACACCACACGGGCCAGATGTCTCGACTCGATTTGGGGGCCAGAATTTCACTCAACCACTTGGGATGCTGCCCTGGAACCGGAAGCGAAACCTTCCCCGAGCCGCGGGTGGAGTGTTTAATCGCTTTTTCCCACAAACTCCAGGCTCGAAGCTGCTTGTTTGTGCCTTGCTGGTAAACAGCATCCTTCAGCACTGGGCTGCACGATGCGGCACGGCAAACAGCTCCACTCTCTACATTAATCGTGAAGCGAACGAGTCAAGCGCACACAGACACACACACACACACAAACACAACACAGGCGATTTGTATGAAGGGTAAACTCCTTCGTCTTTGCTTCACTCAGTGGTCACTGTTTCCGTTTCTTTCGGCAGGATCGTTATACTTTATTCTTTTCTAATTGCATCTTAAATTCCTTTTCCCAACTTTTCACAAACCCACACGCACACACACCTGAGAAAAAACAGCGCTTGCTGTTGTTGTTGTTGTTGCTGTTGCACTCCGTCGCCTCTTCACGAGATAGGTGGCCGCGCCGGAACCGGTCGCGGGTTTTACACGCGGCTAGTATACACCTACAAAAACCCGACCGTGTGGCGTCTTTCGCACCGAATGTGTCTGCCAGTACTGCTGGTGGACAAAACCGGGCTGACCGACGGCATTTGGCGATGCTGCACAGCGGGCCCGATCTCCCGAGCATCTCCCGAAGCGGGCACCATCGAGAGCCATCTCTTCGGGCGGTTTGCTGGTTGGTGAGAGCGTGATGAGTGTTTTGCTCTCGCAAGCGCTCTCCGTTTTTGTTTTTTTTTGTCCTGCACCGCGGGACCTGTTCGGTCGTACGGTGGCTGTTCGGCTGTTGTTCGGCGCGAGAGCGCATGCGTTTGTTGTGGGTAGGTGGCGCAGCGCCACTGTGAACGGTGGCGGGAAATACGAGAACTAACCTTCGCATAGACACACTCACAGAGAGAGAGAGATGCTGTCGGTAAGGTGAACGGGTTGTTTTTACTTCCGAGTTTTGATGATGGTGCTGATGGAGTGATGAAGCGATGGAGCGGGTCGGTGAAGAGGCGGCAGGGAAAGAGAGGATTAGAGCAAGGAAAAAGAGAGAGAAAGAGGGAGCGAGATAAATGCGATGAGAAAGCCTTTTTGACAGAGAGGATGTAAAGTTGAAGGGTGAGGTTATCCAGAATGGGAAAAAAGAACACACACAAACGCATCTCTTGGTTTTCGATGCTTTAATGTGGGCGAAAATACATTTGAGGGTATTTTGTACTTTAAAAAGTGATAATAAGATGGACAAGCTATACAATTGTTAATGATATTATTTGTTACCTTCAACAGGTGCAGATAAGGTATAGGCAATTTAATATAATAATTGTATAATGATTGATATTTCCCTAAAAAGCAAACCATATTTGCTATTCAGATAAGGACACTATTTGAAGTGGATATCTGACATAGTTAAATGAATGCTTATTTTGTTACAATTTGTTGGAAATCTTTCATAAGCTTTGCTGAACAAAGTAAAGTATTATTTCCAAAGCCATTTTTGAGAGATTTCTTATCATACTTGAAAAGGAATGATTGGGTTTCTCTTAAACTGTCTGCAACAAAAAAAAACAAAAAATCAAAACAAATCGTTAAACATTTAACAAAAATCTGACAAAAAAGTCAGCAGATTTTTTTACTTTCTTTGTGCTCAGTACATGACCCACAGTACAATGGCCCGGTATTCGCAAAAAAAACGACTGTGACATCAAAAGTTACGAAATAATGTTTGCTTCAACAAATTAAACGTTAATAGCAGCAATGCCATCTATCAGATGTACAATAAACCAATAAAATAGGTTTAATTTTTATAACAACCGAGTTTTAATAAAAAAGAATATCACTATCTAAGCTTAAAATTATCAAAAGGGCTGGCATTTGCCTTACAGTAGTCTCATAAAGCCACTTGAACGCATTTGCACAGACAAGATGACACAAGAACAAAAAAAAAAAACTGCGCCAGAAATGACAAATCTCTCCCACTCTTTATGCTTCAAAATCCATTTCATGCATTCCCGTAATCACCTCACATTTCAACCACCCTCCTCCTCGCTCTTCACACGATCCCCTCTCTTACGCAGCCTCCGTCAGGGTTGCTTTCGCCCCAAAGAGAGCGAGACTACACTTCACGGCTGGATGGCAAGCAACCGGATAATAACAACGGTTTAACCGACCATCAGATCACAACTACCGTATCCTTTTACGCTGTGCTACTGTGCAGCAGCGAGGGGGGGGATAGTGTGAGAGCTTCCGGAGGGGGTAAATGTTTGGGAAAAGAAGAGTTTAAAAATGTTTAAGCCAAGAATGCCTGCCTGCTGCCTTCTCGGGTGTGAGTGTGTGGAAATGAATATGGGACAGGCAAGAGAGAGAGAGAGAAAGATTGAAGCAAAGCAAATCAAGAAAGAAAGAAAGAGAGAGAGCGAAGGGCAAGTAAAAGTCGGCAAAGAATGGTAAATGAGTCGTACCGTGATCGTTACACAATGGATGGACTTTGACTTATGCTTTTTACGAGCTTTTTCCCTCCCTCGCTCCCTTGCCAGTGGGTGGTTTTTCAGCTGCTGATTCTATTCATTCAATTCTAGACATTGGACAGTGAATACTGAGAAGTGTGTGTGTGAGGGAGCGTTCAAGCAAAGTGGGATGACTATTTTTCATCCCCGTAGCCCCGTATCGTCTGCTCCACAAACCAGTTGGTCAGTTTGGTCACCACCATACCATCACCATGTTCCTCAACGATGTGAAAAATAAAAAGAGTAAAGGCAAAAACGCAACGGGAAAAGCTCTCGAAACGAGGGATACAAATTTTTCAACCCACCACTGTGAAGGGACGAGAACAATAAAAGGAAACCTTAAAGCGAACAATGGTGAACAGGTTCGAGGTCGGGGAGGATCCCTGCCGCAGCGTAAAATGGTCAACCACCGGGAACGGGGCGGTTGAATTGAAACAGTAACTAATAGATGCATTGCGGGCCAGAGTTGACCCCCTGGGCTGGGAAGGGTAGTGAAGCGTTAGCATTAAAAAAATGATTCCCAGATTCAAAAGCCAAAAGATACGCTCTGGAGTAAAACCTTACGACTAGAAGATCTTTTTGTTTTGTGAATGTCTGTTCTTTGAAGCTGAAAAAAGGGAAGAGGTAAGCTGTACGCCTCGAAATGACGTTTCGAGTGAGTGAAATCGGCATGACGCATTACGCCATGGGTAGAACAGGGGTACGAACAGGAAAATCTGAATTACACGGCAAAAAAGCAGAAATTTTATCTTCACAAGTGCAGCAGCAAACGTCCGGTGGACCATCCGACCAGACCGATCGTGCCAGTGCTCGCCGGCTCGAGCTTTAGCGCGGGTGATGAACGGCCAAAGTTATTACCACCATAAACATTGATCGGACATCGTAAAGTTGTGCATGTTTCGAGGGGCTGTTAAAGCATCAAGTGTAATGTTTTTATGGCATAATGTGACAGCAGAAAAGTGCACTGGCGCAGAAACACATACACTTACACACCTAGACGCTTCTGCAACTCTTTCAACAATACATCTGCGGCCGAGGGGCGCCGGGGAGCAGCTTTTAAGATAAATTTTGCAAAAGCTTTCGGATTTATGACGATCATTGCCCGCAATGATAAGCTGCTCTGGGTGGGGAGAGGTAAAAAGAAAATCGTTTTTCCACATGAATTTCTTAAAGCTTGCTAAGTAGATACCGTCGGGACACCGCCCGTCAAGAGCGTTTCGTAGTCCGGCACGCTTTACCTTCCCCTTTCATTTTATCCTCATCGACGTTGCATCTTGATAGGGTGCAGAGAAGAGAACAAAAAATCGTACGTGTTTGTGCCACTTTTCTGCATCCCGCTGTTGGAACAATAACTGTTACACCGGTACACCCCAGATACGCCCTTCGAGTTCTTCTCGTTCGCTCGTCACTCGAGCGCTCTCAACACCTTGGGGATAAATTTTCGGCAGGATAAATATCTTTCCCTGCGCCGTGTGTACGAGCCATGCGAGAGAAACCAATTTCAACGTACATCATTTGACAGATATCCAATTACGATGCCCATTGAAGCATCAAATAGAGTCGTCTTCGTCGATAGGAAAGACTGGATCGAAAATAAATGCGCACCAGCCGCATCGCGGCGGAGAGGGCGGCAGTAGCAGCAGCAACAGAACAGTAACAGAACGCTAGTGTAAAAAGCTACTGCTGTGCGCATCCCAGGAGCAGAGCATCCCCCTCCGGCGCACCCCTGCTGGCTGTTGTCTGACAGCAAATGTCACCAGACAGTTTTTACCATTCGCTTGCCCCGTTCCAAAATAAACTGGAATTTCTTCATGTAGCTAAGTAATCGGAAAACCGAAACAGGTAGGATCGGAGAGCAGATAGGATAAGGAGGCACATTGGCTGGGGTGTACCGGTTTATGAGTGTCAAATTACAACCTCGCAAAGCAGTAGCAGCCAGTCATTGGGAGGAAGAGAGAGAATGATGAAAATATGTGTGATGTTATTCAATAGATTCGAGGAAAGATTTATCATCACTCTTCCTGGAACGGGCAAGCAACGCTTCTGCTGTGGAAGCCAACATTGATGGCACCGGCTAATACACTTGTTGTGAACATGTATGTGTGTATGTACATGTGTGTGTATTCTATGCCGGCTAATGAACGCCCCTGGCAGCATCAGCATCAGCCAACCAGAATGGATAAAATATATGTAAACAAACCGGTTCTTAGCAATATGCGAGATGTACGGGTTCAGTTTCGTCAGAAGCGTCTTCGCAACCAGCCTCAATAGTGCTTCATCATTGCTGCTCCCGGCATGCTCCCGGGCGTACGTCTAATAGACCCACATAATCTTGACGATACTATTTTCAACACTTCCAAGCTTACCAGGCCACCGCACGCCGAAGCCGAACAGGCTCCAGCGCATGGTGGCTTACGGTCTGGTGAGGACCGTAATGGAGAGGCATTACAAAATGCCACGTAAGGGGCATCAAAATCTTCTGCTGCACGGGGGAAGGTACGACGTGGGACAAAATATGCTTTATTGATATTGTGTATGCATTTCGGAGAAAGAAGAATCCACCGGGGCAAGGGCTAGGAGTTGAGCAGATTTGGAACGAACATGTTGTAAAATTGTATAATCCCATCTAATTGCTACTTGCAAATGACGGCACTTTTTGCGGCACTATTTACACTGGTGACTGTAATTGTAGGACCGATGTTATTGGTTTGCTGTGCATTATTAAATTTCAAGATAAAGTGTGAATATAAATTTGAGAATTAAGCTTAAATGACTTAATTACATAATAAAATGTAGATCCTTAAATCCACTTCAGTTCACATGCTCCAAGTTTTTCAGCTGAGAGCAGCTGAGCAATGCCCTCTGTTATTGAATCTAGTTGCAATTGATGATAGTCTACAATTTTGTCTAGATGTGTGATTCCAGATTTCTTAACTACGTATAGAATAAAATAGATTAATTTGGGACGCATTTTAAAGAATTGGATAAAGGAACTAAGCAATTTGAAGGAGCTTAGATTGCTTTGATTTTAGGTTTGTTTGAAAATAGATGAGCCGAACGATTCATTGGTTTAAGTTTCCTTTTAGTTTGCTTTTTGCGCAATTTACGTCATCAAATCGGACGAATTTGTTGCAAAAGTGTGTTTCTTTGCCTTAATATGCGCAATATGTTTTCTCAGATTGCATACATTTAGGCGAAAGTGTACTTCCACATAGAATTGCTTCTTGTATCGCACTTTTATTGCCGTTGCTGCCACAAACATCACTCTAGTTGCCCATGATGGTCTCATGCACGGGTGAAATGTGAACCATAAGCAAAGTTTGAGCAAGAACCGCATTGGAATAGCATTTAATGCGTATCAGTGAGTACGTCGATGAGTTCTTGAAAGTCTTACACGCGCGCACCAGTCTTCCAAAGCTTTCCCCCCCCCACACGCTCCTACTCGCCACGGAGTGGATGTTGCGGGACATGGAGAAAGAAACTTCACAACTCTTCGCCCCCAAGAGTGCTATCCATCCGTGCCATCGCTCATCAACCTCCACACTCCACAGTAGACTCTACGGGACGGGAAACGAATGCCGCGCGCGATCCACAATAATGACTAGCGGATTGGTGTGTCAGCGTACAACGCACCCGGTGTGTGTGTGTGTGTGAAGTTCGCTGGCTGCGTGGATAAGTACTGCCGCAGGCATACTGGCGGCGCTTACGATGACAACGAAGTGCCTAACGACCAGTCGTCACCAGGTTGAGATGGTACCGCCAACTCTTGCGCGTTGCTAATAAGCGATGCCGTGCTACGGGAATGGATGGTAAAGAAACAGCTAACTACTATCCCGGTTCGCCTGAACTACACCTCTCGCAACGCTCTTCACCTTCTCTTACCAACTGTACACTAAATGCAACCCCTGATATAATGATGATATATGTAGAAGAACCGTTTACTTAGTGGGTTGGTTTCGCATAGTTTCGGAAGATAAATTGTACACGCATAATTTACTTCGGACCCCTTTTTACCCAGCAATCCCGGGGCCCGGTCCGGGTTCCGGCGGGTATGAGTAATGGGAGTTGCTACTTGCTTACGTGCCCCCACCCCCATACGGCACCAACCAATGTGTGTGTGTGTGCTTTATGGATTGTGGTGTCGCTTGAAGTCGGAAGCGACCTTTTTCATTAGTCCGCTTGATGAAGTTGCGGACAAAAACGATCACGGAGCGTTTCTTACTGAGCGTACTGGCAGCACCGGAAGAGGGGAAAGGGATGCACAGTGCACACACAGAGGATCACATCTGTTTGGAGTGCTTTTTAAGGAGATGGTCGGTGGGTGGACCAATGTAATCGTAAAAGGATTAGATTAATTGAACGAAAACAATCCGGAGACACAGGCGGCTAATTAATTGACGGATTAAGCTTAAGGAGCGGGATGGCCAATGGGACACCCTCCTCGTTTGCCTGCTCCCACTCTTGGACAGGGTATTTGTGGTGCCGAAATGCAGCCGATAAGATTAGACTGCTGCTGCTGCTGCTGCTGCTGCTACGTTCCAAATGACCCAACCATCAGTCAACCTTCGAGTTGTGATCCTTTTGGAAATGTAATTTCACTTCCTTCCCATTCAACACAAAGCACCACAATGGGATAAAAAGTGCTTGCATGTCCGTGTGTTTGTCTTGTAATCTTTTGCAAATGTGTACTTTAGGAGCAAATCAGCCACTCCCTTTCCACTACCAATCCATTTTCCTTCTTTGTTCTACCGAGAGGGGCTTTAAATTCCACAGAGCAGTAACTCATCGTATTTTAAACAACGGCAACAACCACGACAAATCATAAATTCTTGGTACAATCACTATCTTTTTTGGGGTGGTAAGCTATTATTTACGTTTGTGTGTGCGTGTTTTTCTTTTCATCCCCTACAAACAGACATACACACACACACAAATACACACCAAACTCCAACAACCGCACCGCAATCAATATCCTTTTGTTTGCCGAACCGAAAACCCAAATGTCGTCTTTTGTGTCTGCGTGTGTTTTGGGCAGTTCGCTTTTCTTCTCATAATGTGGCTCTGTGTTTGTGTGGCTGCACTCGACTGTGTCCAGCGTTTACTTGTTTTATTTCCTCTCCCAATTCTTGTTTTTCTTTCCTCCGGCAGACGTAAATCAGCAAGGTAGAAGCTGCCCGCTGGTGCGTTTCTTAATTTGTATTGTGATCGTACGGGACAAAGCAAGGCGAAATAAACACGCAACGCGAATGCGAAATCATTTTTCATTCCCATTTGGTTGCGTCCATTTAAAGTACGGTCGTGCTGAAGTCGGCACGAGATCGTGCGTAGGTTGAGCATAAAAATATTAATGCTGTAAAAACATTGCCACTGGCCGGGATGAAAGAGAAATGCAAAAAACCATCACACTGGCAGTGATTTGGGTGACGGGTGTGTTTGTTACTTTGCATCGGCAATGTCAAGTTCATGGTTGCAAGCTGTGTTGTTGTGTTTTGGTTTTTTTTTAAAGAAATTTGAGCTTTTCTGTTTGTTGTAGCTTTACGTATAGAGAATTTGTTAGCTTGCATTCAATGCATGACTTGGACAATATAGAATGAACTGAAAAAAATAAAGAAATGAAACATAAGCGACGCTATTCGGCATTTAAAATTCTAAATATAAGCTTATTTTTATTGAAGAATAATTTCTTCTAGTTATAACTTTTTTCATAAAAAGAAATCAATTTTCAATTGAGCAAAAAATACACAGTGAGTACATACATTACAAGATTACAACCAACTATGCAAAGACAAAAAGGTAGTGTGTTCTCATACTCAGTTACTCTCAACTTAGAAACCGCCAAACTTAAGATTAAAAAGAATAATAAATTTTTTTTTTGCTTTCAAAACAACCTTTAAAAGCAGAATAAATAAAAATTATGAAAATAACTGTTAAAGTCAATGGAAAGTAAAAGTAAATTCCTAAGCGATCCACGCTTTAACAAACACGTTCAGAACTGTTTTTCAAATCCTGGTCATATTTTTTGTGTTTTCTCGTGCATTAAAGTCTGTTTTCTGGTCTGATTTCAAAAGCAAAGTATCATGTTCAGCTTTCTCTTCTTGTTCTTACCTCGATTACACAACTTTCGGCATCCAATGAACATTTCGTGGGGTGCAATTTGGGATGAAAAAATCAATCCCCTGCAGGTGTTTCATTTCTTCCCCCGTCCGCACCGACTTATCATCTTATTAGCTTTCGTTTGTTTGGTTGTTTGTTTGGCGTTTCGTGCATTTGCTGCTTCTTTTCGGTACATTTTCCAGTTTCCTTTCCCCCCCCCCCCTCCCCCCCTCCGCAACTCACCGAACAAAGGACAAATGACCGTAGCATAAATCAAAAGCGAGCCATTTACACGACCGTACTGTTTGTGAGTGGTACCGGTACCGGGCAAGTGGCGGAATGCGGGCAACAATTCCCCTTCGCGCTTTCTTTGAAAACAATGGCAAAGGATGGGGACGGAATCAACCGGAAATGCGGTGTCATCCTTACACCAAAGAACGAGAAGAATAAGAAAAAAAGCGGAAACAAGCGGCCCAGGATCTGCTGCTGGTCGTCATCGTGAACTGTTTGACAGCATCAGCAACATGGCCGAGGGCGAGCGGGAAGGAGGTCGTATCAACATTTGAAGCCTAAAGACGGGCGGAGAAGGGATGAAATTAAAAATAAACAGAGCTAATTCCTGTTACAAAAACATATCATAGCAAATAAGCATAGAGAAGGGGGCCTCGCATACTAAGACCCAAAATAAAACAAAAATCCAATCCCTGATGGGGAATGGGAAAAGCTGGATTGAGGTCATTTTGCGCTAATCCAGCTTGGCTTCCGTTTCCATGAACTTGCTCATCGTTTTTTTTTTTCACTATGTTTTAAATTCTCTCTCGCTCCCTCTTTTCTCTCTTTGTTCTTCCATTATCTAGTTGTTGTCCTGATTTTAAGGATTTGTGAGCGAGGGCAAAAACTGCTGCCCCATGCCGAGTGCGTTAGCTTAACGCTGGCCGAATTCGGTTGGAAAATGGCTTTGAAATAACGGGAGAGCGTTTGAACACATTTCGACATGAACCTTCCTACCCACACAAACACACACTCACACACAAAAACAGTATGGCGGCCGGGAAACACAGTGGGGACAAAAAGCGGAAAAGATCATTATCGTCGCTGGCGCGTAGCGTGCAACCACCGACGCTGAAATAGATATCACAGGCAGAAAGCCGGTAAAGAGCTAGCTTCAGCTGAGGCGGTGAGGTTTGCGAAGGATGATGTTTTTCCACTGCCCTCGACACCGCCCAAAAAGACAGCTAAGGTTTGGCGCAGAGATGACAGTTAATGCGTTTCGCCGGCGGGGGCCAGTGGCAAAACGTATCGAAGTGGGTAGTTTGGCCGTGGGTTTAGCAAAGGAACCAAAAAAAAAAACCGACTGTAAAATACTACCCCGAAGGCCAAACGCCTAAACGCCATGACACGCACATACACGCGCGCCCCGCCACACAACAACCTACGTGAGGTAAAGTACAAACGATGAAAAGCTTATTAAAACACATCAAAGAAACACCGGTGGCGGGTGCTTTTGCTCATTGCCGGTTTTTCCCGTTTTGAGTTGTATTTTTTTGTTTAATTCTTATTTCGTCTGGCTTTCCCAAAGGTTTGGATGGCAGAATGTCGTTGGTTTTTAGGTTGAGCTACTTCGTTTCATGTTTCGTACCGTTCGGGCAGGGGGATGGAGTGTTTTTTCCTATTTTTTTTAATCTCCTTTCTCCCTTTATCTCTCCCATTAAAATCGTTGCGTTCAGCGTCCAGCGAGTAAGGTATGAAATGCAATAAAACATAAGCCAACAAGGCATCAATGGCAGCACAAACACAAAAATGCCTAGGCACAAAAGTTAACCACATCGTTTACACATATCCAAGAATAGGAACATCATGGACCGCTTGAAATGCGAAACAGCGAGCTGTTTAAGGTAAACATTCTGCTCGGCAATGGTAAAGGATTTGTGAGGAATGATCTTTTTCAAATGTCTTGTTTTTGCAGTTCAAAAGATTATGAAGAAATTATTTTGAAACTTAATTTATACTAGATCGAAAAAAGGAAATAAGACAGGAGCTAGACCAGAAAGGTGCATTTCCCAGACTAGTCAACTTTAGATCACACGTTTTGATTCTGTTCTTGTTGATCCTTTAATCAATCAGTTACAAACCTCGTCAATATAATGTCATTTTTATAAGTGATTTATGATATAATTCTAGTTAAATTTGTAAAAGGCTAGTCTCATCAAACTTTCATTCATGAATTTCTCAGGAGTAAAACACAGAAGTCCACTTGATGTGGCTCAGTTTTTTTTATTAAAATAGCTAGGATATAACAGCTTTTCTTGTGTGATTTTTGAATTGTATTGCCATTTTTCATTCAAGTGTATTTGTTATTTGTAGCTCTCTTTACACGGAATTCGCTATAAAATTCCAATGCGAAACAATTTTTTACAGCTTACTGGTTGTTTCTCAACAGATGTCACATATTCATACGTGTGACTTAATCCTCCAAAACAACTGTAGCAATTTGACTATTATGGTGAGGTCATTTAAACAAGGAAAAACGTTCAATATGATCTTTCGTAACAAATGATCATCATACAGCAGCTGTTTCTAATTTTGAAAGTCTTGTTGTGGTTTGTGCATCATCAAACGTTTTGCTTCTCTTGTTACTTAAAAAAACAGCTCATTCTTTCATTCCAGCTCTGCTTATTACTGAACCTGCCACGTAAATTATGCTTCACACACTCACACAGACTGGAGCAAAATGAGACCATCCACTTGGTGAAAGCAGACGTGCATCCGGAGCAGAAGTGCCGTCTCTCATGAAGCTTTTCGGAACAAACAGCTCCTTTGAAGAATGTCATTCAGCATGCTTTCGGTGTGCAGTGGGCGAAGAAAAATGCAGTTTCAAAATACTTTCCACTCACTGGCATTGCCTACCATTTTGTGCCTCATTGTGTTGAGCCCGTGGGAGCGTGTGACGAACCTTGCCAGAGGTGAAATAGTGAGGGCGAAACCGTGCAGAGTGGGAAAAAATATTTGCATTTTAACCATCCTCGTACGTGGTGTGAGACGCGCGCGAGTAGACAATATACGAAAAAAAAACGTTCCCGTACCATATTGCTTCGCTCGGTTGAGGTATTTGTGTGGTCACGGTTGCACTTGTATGCACTTTCTATCTAGTAAACACACACACACACACACGCGCTTGGAAAGCAACACAACCGCATACGCTACCTGCACACGGGCCCACCCGTCGTTCGTGCGCTCGTTCGTTCCGTTTTGGTGTTTGCAAAAGTTTAGAATCGCTTAAAAGTTTTACATTTTGCCTGCGGTAGTAACACGCATCCGTGCACGATGTGTGCTTGTGATGGGTGCGCGACTTTGCCGGTTTTTCGTTGAGGCTGCCTGGCAGCACGTACCGGCAGTATGCTCCAAGGTGCACCGAAAGTGCTAAACGAAGAAAAATTGCACCCAGCACACCCAGCAGTGGGTGGGTGCGAGTGTGCGATGGTGCGAATACTAAAAACCGCCGCTCGCGCTCCAATGCATTCCACTCAGCCGAGCTGTCAGTGGGTGAGAAAATATCGCTAAATGCGTTTCAACTCGAGTGACTCTGGTTTGCCCGTTGGTGGATGGGTAAGATGCTTAGAGATGGTTTTAATGGTGCGTGCGGTAGTAGTTTTGATGTTTGGAAAATGTGGTATCGATGGCGGCGGCTCTTTGAATTGAATAAAGCTGTTTACAGCATGTCTCAGTTACTAGAGTCTTATGCCTTATGCTTTAAACAGGGGTTTTTTTCTATCTCTTACAAAATGAAACGACATGTAAAACAAATTGTAGCATTAAAGGCGTTTATGAATGATTTTGTGTTTCAGCCATGAGTTATGCAATTTAGTAGACATTATAAGGTTTTTAGAGCGGTCTGTTCACTTATTCTTCAGTTATTTGAGGCATAATGTATTTCAAATAGCAATTTACGTGTTGGGGCTCCGTCAACAAGCAATGTGATTGAATATTACTCCCAAATTTTCTCCATAGAAGTGTGGAGTAATGTTGTGAGTCAAAAATAGTACAAAAACAAACGTTCAAAAAGGGTAAAGGAATGTAATTAAATTATTTTTTTCACTTTTTTAACTCGTGTTAATGGTTGAAAACTGTTCAAGATAACTTTTACACTACAGGACTAGCTAAATAGTTTATATAGTTAGTATACAATTTATTGTAAAACCATTAAAATACAATGTGCAGCAACCTTATTTGGCTCCAGAATTGCTGCTGACGTTTTAGAAATTTCTCTCCTTGCGCTTTACGAGCGGCCTGTGTTTATTGGCCAAGAAGCGTCGAAACCATAAACCCCCACAATACAAGCGCCACAGCAGCTATATTAGCTACTTTTTACAGTGCAATTGCCGTTTCCTGGAACTCCGTTCCCGGCTGCGTCAGATTGGATCACTTTACCCACTCACACACACACGGTGCTGAACAAAAAAACATTGCAAAGAAGAAGAGCAAAAAAACCAGCACTCACCCGTCCAACATCCATCGTTTCGCACACGGCGGCTTGGGCCACACAAGTTACGTTTCGTGTCTGCTCCGGGGCAGCATCCACTTAAATTTATTGTTTTCAATTTCCGAAGGAAAACATACATTTACACTTGCTTTGAATGTTCCTTGGGGATGGGTTTGGGCCCACTGTGCTTGGAAAGGGTTGCATCTACCGGTTGCTGCTCTTTTTTAAGCCTCTTTAAGAGAAAATCCGTTAAAGAGAAGTACAACTTTTTGTGTGATCTTCACACGCTAAAAGACATCCAAAAATGTGCTACTTGAAAACAAATATTTAGTACTAAATAAATAATATTATTTTGCAACATATATTTCAGCCCCGATTGTTTCCAAACTAAAATAGAATAGCATCTTCATCCACTGCTCTCCTAGCAGCATTTCGAATCGAGTTCACATCACCACACCGGGGCTACGTTTTGATATCCGCTCAGCCGGGACTCGGGGTACGAGCGTGGCAATCGAAGCCGTGGCTAAGGAAAAGGATAAATTTTCCTCACTCTTCACACCATTCGACACATAACTTTCTATTCGTTTATGCTGCAGAATGGTTTCGCGCTGGCAGCAGCGAGGGGATAGCAAACCACTATCACAAACACACGCCCTCCGGAAGACCGGTTCGGTCGGTCGGTCGGTCGGTCCTGTCGATCGTTGCCCGGCAAACTGCATACATGAATAGGAAAGCAGCGAGCACCGAGGCCACCGCAGCGCTTACAGGGAAGAGACGGGGCCAACGAACGTGCCACCCTCTCCCTTTCGGACGGTCGGTGCAAAAATGCTAAGCATCGATGTTTTGCACCAACACCAATGCACATAAAGTATATTTTTCACTCCTTTACGCTATCAAGAACAAAAGTTTAATTCCATTAAGGTTTGCATCGGGCGGAGTTTCTTCGACGGCGAGTTTTCTTGCCAGTGGGTGGGTGGGTGTGTGGGTGAATAGTGTAGGGTGCGGAGGGATTGATCCCGTGTCTAAGAAGTGGCCCAGTTACGTACACACCGCCTTGCCTATGGTCAACTTAGAGTGGCTTCCTCTTCGCTGCAGTCTCCGGAGCGTGTTTTCCTGCCCACGATTGGTAAGGTGCCGATGAAAAGGATGGAAGAAGATGAAGACGCAGTGCGGTGTTTCTAGCAAGACAAAAAGCGAAAAGCGAACCCACAGGGGTGCAGCCAGTCGGTGGCCACACTGTTCGTATCGCATATCAGCATAACTCGAGCGGATATTCGGTGGCTTTTCTATCTTTTGCGGTTTTTGCGGTGATCGTGTCTTGTGTCCACGGTGCCACGGTTCGACTTTTTAGCCTTCCCTTGCCGCCTGTACGCCACCCAGCAAAACTAGCTCGGTTAAAGCGAATCGATGTTCGCGCGTTGGTGTCTCACACACACAGACACACACGCCTAGGCAAGAAGAAAGCCGGAACACCGGAACCGACAACGAACAAACGACATCGTCCGTCCGCTCGGTCATCCGTTACGAAACCGTAAATCATTTTCCGGCTATGGCTCCGGAAAACTGGCCTCCCCATTCCCTTGGCACCTTTACCCTTTCGCACACAGGGTCATCACCGGCGCTGGCAATTCCTGTGTGGGAGTGTGTGTGCTCGCGCATTCTGGTCAGCGTAAAAGTTTTGAATTATTCCGATGGCCACTCTCCTGGTGCTCTTTGCTGTAGCCGCGAAAGGTCCCCCGGCCCGTTAGTGTAGGTGGTTTCGGTGAATGCCACGAATCGTTGAGTTTGCAGTTTTGTCTGGCCCGTCTTGCATGCTCTCTTTCTCTCTTTCTCTCTCTCTCTCTCTCTCCCTCTCTTTCCCTTTCCTTGGTCGATCCTTGGGTTTGGCGGAAAATTCTACCTACGGACAAAGCGCTTAGGTCTCGCGTGAACTATGTCACCACTTTGATCACCCCGGAACACACATACACACACACACACAGAAGGGAAATCGATCCCCGGACCGAGTGCGGGTTTTTTGCCATTTTCTTTGAACATTCATACCCGCACCACCGGGCCCACCCGGGCTTTTGGCCGGAAATTACCGGCTAAACAGATGTTGCAACCAATGCTCGGTTCGGTTTGTCTTTTGTTAGAAGCAGTGCGCATGGTGCCTTGTTAGGAACGGACAAAAGGATTTCAAATTTCCTGTTTAGCAGTAAGAAATGAATTCGGTTTTTTATTATTATTATTATTATTCTTCACTGGCAACATTACAAAGCGAACGAAATTTTACATTGCGCCTTCAAAGAGTATCAATGTGTTTTGTTAGAATGTTGAGAGCATTTTGTTTCTTGGAATGTTCACGTTATTCAATTCACAACGGCTCTATGCACAAATTCTGCCGAATCCGGTTATCTGGTGTACTTTCCCGTGTACTAACGGTAACCCTTTCAGCTAACAAAATAGGTTTAAAATAATTTTCAACAGATATTGGATTTCTTTAGCAAATTTAACACCGTAAATTTGATCTCCAATTCAAAGAACAGGCCATAACGCTACAATGAATATCATTCAAATGTGATTTATGTTTTTGAAGTGACTGCTGTTATTATGACTTAGATTTCGTGGAATTAAACCAACTTAAATTATGCCGTAAATTTTTAAATACAATATTTAATTTAAAAGTCTTGTCATTGGTTTCTTTCATAATGGAATAGTTTAAGCTGATTAAACTGATGCCGTTCTGTTACCATCCATCCTGTATATTGAATGCTCTTTCTATGCATTGTCTATTTTTCCACACCAAATCAAATGAAAACTCGGTTTCACATGAATCCAAAACCAATCATTTTTCTATCATTAATCTTTGACAAACGGAACGAAACTTTACAACTATCGCACCCGTGGTCACAGCCACACGGGAGACAAACTTTAGACATCAAGAGCATCAGACGAGCTAGCGAGGTAAAGAAAAATTCCCTTTTTCAAGATAATACTTTTATTCTTTCCCGTGCAGTACGTGAGGAGCTAAAGTTGTTCTGCGCGACTTTGCGAACGTGATTAACCGCGTTTTGCGATGGATTCGCGGTGCCGCTGTGAGCAGCCTCGCAAATGCTGAACAAATTCTTTGAGCTTGAGGAAAAACAAAAAAAAACAAAATCTCCTCTGGGAAGTGCAAAAGTTGCCCAATAATCGATGCACACGAGAAGAATTAAATTTATGCGCTACGTGCAGTTCGGGTTTGCTGCAACTTTGCCAATCTTGCCGTGTGCGTTATTAGAAAGATTAAACAGAACAAAAAACACCCTCCCAACAACTTATGCATCGCGTAAGCGATATCTTTTCTGGCCGCTTTTCCCGCTGCTATACACTGCTGCTAAGATCATAAGACTTCTCATGTTCCGCTATTTTATGTTGGGCGTTACGCGCAATGGGACACGTCGGCATGGGCTGAAGCAAAATTCCCGAGGCTACATTCTTCGCACGTTTCACATGCCTCCACATCCAATCGAATGGACGGTGAGTGGCTGGCCCACCCTCCTCCGGCTGCGAGAACACTTCTTTCAAGCGCATTAACAACACTTTGTTGTTGCTTGTTTTTGCGGGGGGAAGCGTTATATCTTTTTTTTTTCTTTCGCCCCAGATTTGCCAACCGGCACATTAGTCGACGGCGCGATTCTTACGAAAATCCCCGAGATTGATGGAAAAGAAATTGAAAATGCTTCAATACTCGTTCGCCGAACGTGATGCTTCAATTTCGGCGATCATACGCTTCGGGCAGGGCAGTTCCTAGCCGGCGCCGGTGGCTCATGAAAAAGTTATACATCCGCTGAAGTTCTCTTGAAATGTGAAACAGCCCATTCGCACCTTTCGGGGAGGGCCGTTTCGTTTGTCAGGGAAGCGAGGAAGCAAAAACTAACACCTGTCACTCGAGTGTCAAAGTCTTTGAACTTTTTTGATTTATATCAGAAATTCTGACGTGTCTTCGGGCTGGTGCGGGGAGCTTTTTGAGAGAAAAAGTAGAGAACTCAAACAGATTGATCTTTCGTGTGTTGTGTATTCGCAGAATTGCTGGCTTTGAAGGTGCTTTGCTGAGAATTCGAGACGATTTCCGTCCGTGCTAGCAAAACGTGACTGTGAAGGTAGATTCATAAGATATGACTTAAAGTTCTAGGACCTTAAGCAGTCGACTCTCTTTCTCTCTCTCTTCTATCCTTGAAGGATATCAAAGATCTGGAATTTAGGACAAATATGAAAAACATTTTACTTGGTACATTAATTAATCTTCAGTCTGCTGTTCAGTTTTTCATAACGATCAAGTATTTCTAAGCAATGTAGGTCTTTTTTACGTTTTCAAATGTCAAGGGATAGCTTGAGAAAATGTGTTTCGATAAAAGTTTCTCAGTTTTGATTGAAATCGAAATCTTAGCTCGAAAAGAAATGCTTTAGAGAATCATCAATGTTCCATAAGAAGCTTAGAAACATATGTATAGTCCATGCTGGAATTACTTTGAATTTGATTTGAGCATTTCTATGGAAGGTACCGTTTTCAAGCCAACAAATATTGGAAAAGACATGTATTGAAGGGTTAAAAATAATTTATTCGTCGATTTGAAACATTTACAGTTTAAATTACGGCCAGGAGGAAACTTGCTAAACTCCGAAGTAAAGGCCATAAGGTCATTTGAACCTTCGAGACTCCTCCCGTTTAGACAACAACATCTTACTGCTAGCAATTAGTCTAAGAGCAGAAACCTTGCCATGCAATTAATAAAGCACCCGTGCGGCATAACTAAACGCAAATCCTCACCATTCGATCACGAACTCCATTTGCTCACGGTGCACCATTCTTGGTCACCTTCACCGCTCTTTCGATTGATTCAATTTTTCTGGAACTCACAGTCACAAGTAACCCGCTGGGCGATCTGTTTCTCCTAATCTGCCTTAGCCGTCGGCTACTTTTTGTTGTTGTTTTCATCCGCATTTTCGTCCATCCTTTCGGTATCCTCGTGAGGACAGTTCGAGCACGTACCACTGGCAGGATAGTTACCCTCGGCCAGCTAAGGAAATGCGACTCACTGCGTCGTCGTATCCGCATGGGCCAGCAACCCCACCCGGTCAACCACAATAAATCCTTTTATCAGATTTAAGGATTAATTATCGTGATTAATCAGAGTAATAATAATTAATTTGGAAGGATTTGGTCACCCGGTCGACCCGCTGCCCCCTCGGTGCGCTTCTTGCGCAGGCCGCATGAAACTTTAGCTTGGCGATGGCTGTAAGACTTTTGGGCGACAAAATTTATACCGACGAGCGAAGTGCAATGTGGCTTCGGGTCATTTCCGGTGTGTTTCGTTCCTCCGAGGGCAGTCTCACTCGATTAGTGGCTCGAACCGGAAAGTGGAGCGCGGATTGTGTGCGAGCATCCGATGGATATTTTAACAGCGGTGCGGTGATATTCTCCAGATGGGACCAGTGTGACCGGCTAGTCCTGGCGCAGGTTTTGGGTTTAGCTAATGCTGATTGATTGTCGCGCGTCGCGTTTCGCGTCTGCGAACCGCCGGGCAGAAGGAATCGATTCGATTAGCTACCCATTAGTATTATTATCATCATCTTCCATTTCCGGAGTTCGCATCGGAGCTGCCGTTCGTATTGCCTGGTGTGGCCGTAACAGCTGCCGCAGATACCCGGGAGGAAATTGAATTGTGTTCCCCCGGGGAAGGTGTATAAAACCTGGGGGAGTTTCGGGAACGATTTAATCGATCGATCTAGCAGCGTAGCGCAACAGAGCGCAACCGCTGGGATGGGTGGTAATGGGTTGATGCTGGTGCAATCGAAAAGAAAACTAAAATCCATCCCGCTGCAAAGAGCAAATGTGGTTGGGGTAAGTTTTGGCTGCATCGTCATTCGTTGAGTTTTGACATTGAATTGTATTGTAAGCTTTAGCAAAACAGGAATAAAAATTTCCTCGGGATCGAAAGGATATGTTTCACAAAAAAAAGCGCTTGATAATAATTGAAACATTCACACTCGTGACATATGAAATGAAAATGATTTAAATTGCCAAGCCACGTTTCATTTTTTGTTCTCTATTTTCATTTGAACAAAAAAAAAAACCACACACCGTCACCCGCATCATCACGCATCAGCGATGGATCGTGGCATCCTTACGGGATTGCGTGACGCAATCCTCATGACCTCCGTTGGATCACCGGGAACCGATTTCCGGTCGGATGCTGTTCGGATAATTGATTAATAAATTGAATTGATTTAGAGTGGCCAGTGACGGTCGGCACGAGAAACAAAATTAATTGAATCATGTGCTTTTGGTAGGGCGTGCAAATATTCATGCAATAAGGCGTTGGGAGGTGATGAGTACGTGACTATAATACGTGGAAAAGTATTTACAAAAACCTTGAACGCTGCTGGGCCAGAGCGAACCTGGATTCACCAGGTTGGGTGGTGTGCGTTTAGAATGTATTTATTCCACGCAGCGCAATGGTTGGTTGGGAGGCAACGATGCAGATTTTATGCATGATGCGCTTGGAAACAGATGGGCTTTAATTAATTGTACTGTGCTCGATTGGTTTTGTCTATTTTTTTGTGCGCACAGTTGCTTACACCTTATATTGGTATACATTGACAAAGTATTTGTTGAATTTGACTTCTAAGCTCAGCAGAAAATCGTTGATTAAAAAATATCATATTGAAGCTTGTCATAGCTGTCAAATATTGGATTTCGACCGATTTGTAGATTTGTCGACCTTATGTCGACTTCACAAATAAATTGCTCCTTTTCGGCGAGTAATAAAAAAGTTAAACCTAAGTTTGTGTTTAGGCCAACACTTATTATATACTTATATATATTTTTTATATATTATATTTTATACTACTCATATATTTTAACTGAAATGGCTCAATGGAAGATTATTTATTCCGGAAATTGGTTCTCGATCTTTTTCGACTGAATTTTAACTTAACAAGTGTGTTAATTATTATTAACGGTCGATTCGCTGGCACAGTGTTATTTCTTGTGATTCCCGAAAGAGGGCGACACAGACAGTGTTTAGTGTGGTCAACGTCTATCACTGATCGGGTTGAGCATTCCCGAAGGATCCCGATCTAGGCTAAGCGAAAGATGCAAGGTCACTCTTTCGTCAAAGCCCACGACAAGTGACGGATGTTTTAGCGTCTCTAACGAAAAAAATAAATCATAAGACAGCTTAAAAAACGCTTGTTTTAACTTAAAAAATATTTACCAACTGGCGAAAGAAAGAGTCCTGTTGCAGTGTCCAACAAAGTGTCTTAAATTATTGTACTTACTCATTTTTGTAGCTGAATCCCTTGTACTGCAACAAAGAGCAGCATACAGGGTTTCCCACGATTTATTGGTTGGATCCCATCAATTTTTAGTGAGTTCCCATATTTTTTTGGTGCGTTCCCACGATTTTTTGGCCGTTTCCCAGAATTTTTTGGTCCCATTGTATTGATATCCAAGCGGAAAATACCAATTTATTATGGGAACGAACCAAAAATCTATGGGATACGACCAAAATATCGTGGGAACGCACCAAAAAATCATGGGATCTGACCAATAAATCGTGGGAAACCCTGTAAGTTAAATGTAAAATTAGAAATACAATTTTTCATTTTCAAATAACACAACCTGGCTCTCCAGCTCTTTCCCCTTTTGTGTTTGAACAAAAAGAGAAGCCCCGAATCGTTTCACCTTCTTTCCTGAATCGTTTGATAAACGATCTATATTGCTGCTTTTTATCGCCTTTCTCACATCCAGCGTGATGTCACATCTCCTCTCTCTCCTCTCTGCTCTCTCTTTCTCTCTCTTTCTCTCTCTCTCTCTCTCTCTCACACACACACACACACGCACACACACATACGCCCAGAGCGATCCCATTGCAAGCTTTACCATCGGTGAAAAATGATTCTTTCAGCTGTGTTTTTGAATCGTTCATTGAAATAGATTTTGTTTGTGTGCAGTGTGCACTTTCGAGCTTGGTTCGCTTTTCTATTCTGCCCCCTCCCCCCCTCCCCCCTCATCAAAGCCTTTTCGTCAGTTTTCTTGTTCTATTTGTACCGTATTTCATTCAAACTCACTGAGTATGTGTGTGCATATGCGTGTTGTGTCTGTCTTGACATTGTTACGTATTCCAAGCATGTAATTGGATCATTTATAATCCTGATTTGGATCGGTGCTGCATTCGTTACTGGTGGTGCGGTAGGAAATACAAAATCAACTCCGACCCGGTGGTGTAACTGGAGCTTACCGGAAAAGTGCCCCTGCGGTGGAGTGCAAGCGGAACCAGACGAACCTTCGCTGATGGAATATACGAATCATAGGGGAGTTGAATTTAAAGGAATAGTTTCTTTTTTAGTGTTTAAATTCCATATAAAAAGCTCGAAAGTATTGCTTGGTAAGTTCAGCAATTTTTTAGATTCAAAATAATTCCACAAAATGCCTTCAAGATGTTGTTGTTCAAGAATAAATTGCCATCATACCACCTGCAAAACTACATGGAAAGATGAAACGCTTGGCTATGTGACAGGATCGCATGTTTGCTTTTGCTAGCACCTGCCATTGTATGATTGTGCGGTAGCATAGGAGATTTCGTAAGTATTTTGTGTTGGAGAATATACAAATTCTACTGAAATGGTTTATTGCTTCAATGCTACTACCTGATGGAAAAACGGAAACTGGATGCTTGGTTTCGGTTCGATGATGAAATCAGTGTTCGAAGAATCAATGAATTGCCGAAACTCGTTTGAAGTCGACTTAGTCTACACAGGGACTACCAATTGAACCGTCCAAATGCAAGTGGTTTTAGCCGTATTTTGCGAATGGCCGAATGGATATAATTTGCTACTTTTACAACAAATCCTATTTCGTTTCTAACTAGCAGGTGCTCTGGAAGAGCTTTGGATATTGAAAAATTAACGGCCATATTGACAATGCTTATTTTGGGTGAATTTCAAACATTTTCTTATGTTCCGAAAGTTTTATCAAGCATGTATGATTTGTACGACTTCAAGTTGACACTTGCTTCTTTAGATTGTCTAGTAACTAATTTTTCTCCTTAATAATTCAACCAGGACCTACAGGCGTCAAACAAACACACATATAACAGAGCTCTCGAGCAAAATGAAGCCACAAACAAAGCCTTTTTTCCATCAGCGCTCGAACATTTTTTGGCCACCCATAATCTGTGCTATAATATTAAAATCTTCAACCACTTCTGCCACTTGTCGTGCGTGTAACGCCACGTGCTCGAAAGGAGCGGGCCTGAAAAATGTTCTCACAGTGTTGTCTTGAAAAAAAAACAAAAAAACACACATCTCACAGAGAAACAAAAAGCTTGAAGGCAATTTTCGCACCTAAAGCATGTTTGCGATCGTCGCACGCTTCAGCAACGGGACAACGTAGCACCAAAGGCCGATGAACGTATAAAAAAACGACTCTCTTGTGCACATCAAGCGGGCACGTGTCATCATCATGGGCTGTTTTGAGCTTCCCCGTGCTTTTCCGTTCCCTGCCTGCCTTGCACTGCCTTTATTCGTGCGTTTTTAGAATGACATAATCGATGGGTCGCCCGCACATGATGACGGGCTAATGTTGTTCCCGCCAGCAAGATGCGAGAAGCCGAGCCTTGTCCCAAAAGAAGCAGGTGCGGTTGAAGTGCTTTAAGGTGGAGAAGAAACCATACCCGCCTCTCGCTTCCTCGCTGGTCGTCCCTTCATCGAAAACAGTTTGTTTTCCTGTTGGACGACGGTGACACCCCAAAATAAGGTGCGCCCAGCCCGAGTACCGGAGCGCCATGGTCCTCCTTTCTGACCCCCCCTCCAGGCCAGTGTAGTAGAAGCTCTCGCAGGACCTTACTGAGCGCTTGTGTCATTGTCGTTTAGAAGTTTTAATATTTATGAAACAGTCACACCAGGTGTGATAAAGTGTATGCGCGCGTGGTGGTTCACTTTTTGTTTGGTTTTTATTTTCGGTGGAGTGTATAAGAGCTTTTCGTTGCGTACCGAGCTCGTCCAAAGTATGAATTTATGTTGCAAAGCTTCCATTTTCCGCGCCCAGTTTGGTTGCTATTTTTCGGAGAAAGACTTACTGCGTCTAGCGTTGCTACCTGCGCTTCCCTCTTTCTCTACACTGCAACCAACCCCTCCTCAATGCAAGCACACCGTTGAGCAGAGCTGCTACACATCAGCTTGTGGTACTGCATGGATGAATATGCTTAAAAAAATTCGAACCATCTCCACGCTCACGTGTTGTTGGTAAAAGTTTGTGGGAGCAATTTTTGTTGTCGTTACTACGTTCCATTGAAATGATGTTTAAAAATGGATTAAAGTTCCTCGCTCACCTGCATTCCTGGTGACTGCAAGACTTCCTACCGAGAGGGACACAAACGCAAAAAAAAAGAGAACCCACAAAGCATCGCTTGAAAGAGATACGATGAAGTAACTCAATATTTTCACCATTTTCACTTCACTGTCGCACTGTGGCAAGCGTTACCTCGAGTGAAAGCGTAGCACGAAAGCATCGCGGCCACCCTGTTTCCTATTCAGCAACCTGTTTCCAGCCGCGCCGGAAAAACTCTCACGCTAGGCAATAGAGCTGCATCGAATGCACCATTAGCAGCGCGTTCACCTGCGTTGGATTGGCATTAAACTGATTACCCCTGATTATGCTCCATGCATGCAAACCACGCGTTTCCGGGGTTCCGAGAGCACGCCGACTACACGAGAGGCAATTGAAGCAATTACAATCCTGTGAAGTGTCGTACGGGCGGGTCGCTTTAGCAAGCTCGTGGCCCTGCGCGCAGTCTTTATTCGTGCACGAATTAAGCTAAACGGCTCAGCATTAAGTCCGTCCCTTCGTTTTTGCAACTGTTAACGAGTCGACGGGAACACAATTTACAATGGTGCACTCGTGCGGCCTCGTACCGGTTGCTTGGGTGGTTGCGCTCAAGAGGCGAAAAGAAATTTCTTTCTGCAACTGCTTCAGCTTCCGTGCACTCGAACCGTTTGCAGGGCCTTTCGATGCCAGATGCGAGGGAGCGGAAGTGAAACTTTAAAAAGAAAATTTAGAAGAAGCGAAAAACACAGCTCTACATCAACGATGGAGGATGAAAACTTTGCAGTGCGGTTGTAGGTCGGGAAATTTTAATTGCACACATCGCTTGCTCCTTTCACTGGCATAGCAGCGGCCGCATTCCGTGATCTTTCTCTGGTGGTAGCTGAGGACGTGTGTTTTTTTTAATATGTATATCTCTCTTTTTCATTATTTTTATCTCTTTTGCTCTCTGAAATCATTTGCATGCGAAACTCGGCCCTGTTCAACCGGATGAAAAATGAACAGGCAAGAGATTGCGTTTGCACTTGCGGTACTTGGGAGCATGGTTTTCGGGAGCAAATGACTGACAAGGCTCTTTTCGCTGGTGATTAAGACACTGACACGACGCTTGAGCGAAGCGAAAAGGACAATCCAGTTTAAAATGCTTCTATATTTTAAATTTTAAAAATATCTACTGCAACGGCTTCGTACCGGTTGCGTTGTTGCACGCTCAAGAGGCAAAGGTTGGGTGATTAGACCAGAAATAGACTTTTAAGTTTTGTGAAAATGATGCATTGTGATGTTTGCCATGCTACTAGAGATAATAATGAAATATTGTATAATGAATCGCACCATATAATTTATAAGCTCTTTACACTCAAATCAAAACTACTTATGGAATGTTTGAATGCGTAGCTTGCCCTTTAAATACGACACATAAATTGCTTTGCCATAAATTGCTGATGGTTTTGCAGTGCATTAACCTAGAAATAGTCATGCGTTTTACTAGTCATTGTTTATGTGTTATGGCTTTTAATTTCTTGGCAATGCCTTGTTAATACTTATTACCGAACATATTCTGAAAATGACTCAACTTCTTATTGATGGCTACACCCAATAAGTTTCAATGATCAACCAAGAAGCCTGCAGCCTCAAAGTACCCGCAAATGTAATATGACATTGCAGGTCCAGCGAGCTCACAACGCCTTATCCAAATCGAAACCGCACATGGGTTTGAACACATCAAAGGACACACGAAAATAGCGTGCAATCCTCCGCCACTAATTTACACATCTTTGATCGCTAAAACCATCTTACTTAAAGCGATGATTAACGATCTGAAGCTGACTAAATCGACATGATTTATGGATGAATCCAGACGAATACCATCGTGGGTTAACAGACATTTGATGCTTATCTGCAACTCGCAAAGGGGGAGAAGGCAATGGCACCTACGATTGACGGTAACTGGATGCCCTGGGGCGCTCTGCTGTCATCGCACCAACTTTTGCACCAAACCCCCCAATTGACCTGCCATTGATCGAGTCGGTTGCCTGGGCGATGAGTAGTAGAATTTTGCCTTACCTGCTTGGATGGTACAACAATCCCTTCCACTGACACCGTGTCACCGACGTCGGATGTGTGACATGAGAAGGGAAATGATTGAAGCTGAAGAAAGGTATAGCATCAAGGATAACTATTTAGTAAATGTTGCGTTCACACCTTTGATGAGGTTAGGCTACTGCTGTGCCCCAGCACACGTTGCAACGATAAAACAACATGAAACGTAGGCCACACAACACACAAACAGATAAGCCGTAAAGGTATATCAGCGTTACGGAAATAATTGCTGAACGCTCACGGCTGTTCTGTGGCTGTTTGGTAGCTTCCAACACACAAACGCACAGCTCTGGCAGGGAAGTATTAGAGAGCCTTGAAAGCTTTCCCAACTACAAGTCACGACCTACACTTCCCTACTGTGAGAAATTTCTTCAAATACTGATCGGGTGAGAGAGAGAGAGGGTAGATGCTGCGGAACAAATCATAGGCGACACACGCGCCTCGAGCACGTAAGCTTTAGAGAAAACAAATAAAATTAAAGTAAAACGACACGCATACAGACACACACACACACACACAAACGTCTAGATGGAAGCGGAAAGCCACTAAATCCAGGCACTCCAGGTTGTGACATGCTTACAGCTCATCAGATCGGAGTTTCGGTGCTTGCCGGAGCTTCCTTATTACCTGCCAAACACGTACGCTCGGCGCACACGTCGGTCTGGCGTCTTGTTTCATCAACTGTCACGACTGGGCTCCCGGAAGCCAGCGCTGCGGTGAAACCACACCCGAAACAGAACGGTTGTAAATTGGCCATCTTGTTTTTTTCTTCTGCCACCATCACATGTACCTTCAAACACACTCTGACGCGCTGATGAGCATCTTCCCAGCATTGGACCCCCCGTCGATGCATCGCGCGGCGCCACCACGGAGCAACGAAAACGGATACTTAACGCTTGAAACACGCTCTCACATGTCATTAATCTAGCGATAAGATGGATTGTGACATTTTAAATGGTAGAAGTGCGTGTCTGTGCATCAACACCAGGCACAGGCACTCCCACGGGGTATGAAGGTCGACGGGGCACATGCTCTGCGGTACCTATGCGCATCCGGCGTTGCCATTATTACGGTGGGCTCGTTACCTACAATTTCGCTGATGGAGCTCGAGGAAGAGAAGGAACAAAAAAAAAACACCCCCGAGAAACGTCTCTGGCTGACAGCTGCTCAAGACCGCCCCGACAGCACGTCGGTCTAGGAAGGCTGGCAATACGGGAGTCTGTCTGTGAAGGTAAAGTTTGCGGTTAGCATGTTTATTATTCTCGGTACGAAAACCACACGCCGAAAGTCACAACCAATTGCGGTGTGATATGGTCAGGAAGCTGAGGCGTTGCCGGGGAAAACTGGTAACGCGTCTTTACGGCTAACCGTTTATCAATCCTACCGCAGCAGCTTATCATTGGTTGGTTTGGTGGGTTGAAGAGAAAGAAAAAATACTGCTGTTTATATTGTTTGTTCATCATTCATCATGTTGGTGGTGGTGGAAGTAAAATAAATTTCATTTAGTTGCGTTAGAACGAACCATTCAAACGGGGCAGCTTTACACCGAACTGACGTAACAGTCGCCGTAAAGCAACCTTTTTCCTATCTTCACCGACGCTTACTTTGAGCATAATGTTAAGCTCATTAGAAAATACGTAAAACGTATTGTGCAGCATCATTCCACCAACGTGCTGCATGCACGGAAAGTGAATGTAAAGTTTCCTCTGTGCACATTTGCGATAAACTTTTTATCGCGTTTCTTACCGCTCGAAACGGGACGCCGTGCCAGGGCTAATGGGTGAAAAAGCTGCTTTCCTTTGGTGCCATACAAAACGAGGCACCCGAAAGGATAAGCATGAAATCATTTCCTTTCCCTTCATTTGAAAGTGCAAAATTTTACGCCAAACCTGCTTCGACCGGGCTGGATTGTTTCGGCCAGTTCGTCGACCATCCCCGGATTCCAGCTGCCACGGGTCGCACGGTTTTGGTGCCGGGACAAGTGTGCGACCCGAAACGGACAAAGCGTTTCTTTGCGAAACAATAACAAATCAATTTTTAGCACTAACGTAACAAAACGCTTCCCCAGTTGGCACACAGGCCACACAGGCCCTTTCCCCTGCTGCTGTAGCGGAAAACTATATTTTGTACATTTGTAGTAGTACGTTTTGTTGCCCTTCCGGCTTTCTTTTATGTCTCTCTTTCGCTATTCATTCCTTCCGTCCAGCCTTCCGTGGCCAAAGTGTACAGTGAAATGTTTTCCTAGCAGAGGCAAAGTTTTCTCATGATTTTTACCGCCCCAATTTTGCCAGTGCTTTCAAGGGTGCTAGTGCTCTTTGTATACGTTTCTTCGTGTTTATTTTTTTTTCTGTGGATGTGTTCCACTTCAAAACCAAAAAAAGAAAATACTTTTATTCAAAATTGTTTCGTTATCATAGTGTGTGGTTTTCGGTGGTAGTTTGGCCAGCTGTGCAAACTGCAACGGATTTGAATTTAGTTTACTTACGAAAGTAATAGCATTTCGAAAGCATGAAATGCAGTAAAGGAGGCAGCAGAAAAAAATCACTTTTTGCGTTTGATAAATGGTTAATTTGATGAAGTAAAGTTCCGTCTTGTATACTCTATAAAAACTGTGAACTGTGTTTAAGTTTTACTGTATATTTTTCGTTTAGCTGTTTCTTTAACAACGAAATAAGATAATGTTCAATTGGTTTATTGTTTTCATTGATTGCTATTACTTTTGTTTTGCTCAATACTATTATACAATTTTTGATAAGCTACCGCTGTATCTTTTTTAAAAAAACATTTCAAAATTGTTCAAAACCCGGATTATTTATCATCTTTTTACAACATAGTATTTGAGATAAAAATGAAACAAACCAACTTGAATTTTAAGAAGTGCTTACCACTAAAAACCCACACAATTTGAGCTAAAAAAAACCATCACCGTCAAACTTATAAGCGAAAATTAACAAAGCAAACAGTACTTTTGCACACGCGCAAACGAAAGCACCCGCTCGAATGGCAAAGTTTTGTCTGCGTCTTTTCTTTTAAAATACAAAAAGCAATCGCCCAAATTGCTGCTTCCTTGCCGGGCGTGATCGAACCGATGGGTGGATATAAATTAATTTAACGCAAATACAAACAACTCACGCTGAAGTGCGCACACTAAAAGAAGTAGAAGAAGAAGAATAGAATCAAGCACTACGACTGATTCCGCTCCGTGTGTGTGTGTGTGTGTCAGCGAGTGTCAGTCGTTCAGGCATCGCTTCTCTACTAATTGGACCGCAGGCAACGTTTCCTCACCACGGAGCTGACAAGCGGAAGCTCGGATGAATGGCACGGCAAAGATTTTCGGCGGATGGTGTGGGTTCGAAGAAGTGAGAATGAAAATCTCTCGCATTTGCAACCACTGTTGTGTGCTGGGTTTACGGGGCGATGAAGCGTGATAAATTAATTAGAAAACATTCACGCGAAGAGGTTTTGTGCGTGCAGCTTGATGGTGAAGTTTGATGCAGCAGCAGAGCAATCGTTTGGTTTGTAGGGTAAGATGGAAGATGCATTTACAGTGCATCAAAAATTCATTCACTAGAAACACCAACCAAGTGTCAACTCGGAGCAACTGTTTGGTGATGATGAACGTGTCAAGAAGAAAGCGTTTAGTTTGAGGTGATTTTTGAAATTGTAATTACAACATTGCGTCAAGATTAAATTGTCATGAGAGGATTCGACGATGAGTGTTGGTTTTTTTCTGCGATAACTGTGACACGGTATAGTATTTTTTTTAAATAAATTGGTAACTTGGAAAGTACAAAACTACTACAGCTACTTTAATACATTAACATTAAATCATAATTTTGTCTACTAGTTTAACTAGATCCCATCATCAACATACACATTAACCTACCAAGCAAACGATAAGATCGGCACTGAGCCCAAACAGGAAGAGCACAAAAGTACAGCAGCAACCCGCTGGGAAATTTTGCACAACTAATATGCTAAGAAATTCAAACGCACTGTCGTTTTCACGCCAATCCCCGTTTCATGCCACGGTCTGCCGATGGGGATTGTCGGAAAATAATTAGCGTAAATAATTGATCGATGCTCTAAGCCAATCCAAATGGATGGGCCAGTGTGTGTGTGGGTGTGGGTGTTTGGGGTGGTAAACCCTCCTCACCAAATAACTGCAGCATACCCATTTCACCCCCCTCCACTCACTTGACACCGAACAGCCCCCGGCAGATGGAACGGAAGTTGCAAAACGGTCGCGTGGGGACACACAGGACGCGGGATGAATTTATGATGATTTCATAATTAATCGCTGACCGGGACCGCACAAGTTTGATCTGTCGATTAATTATTGATATTTATGATACGGCGTTCTCTGTGGAGGGGAGTGGGAGTGAAAAAGATGGAGCAGATTTAGTTTGCCAAATGATACACGACCGCTAGCAATGGCGACCCAGCGAATGAGCGGTATTTGCTTCTTATCGGAAGGCGGAAAGTTATTCCCCTTTTGCACGACAAAGGGCTGGTCGATCGAAAAGCTCGCGAATTGCGAAGATGAAGGCTAGCAGTTTCTACCAGTTGCTTCGATTTTTCCGTGTGCTTGTATGTAACGTGTGTGCGAAACTTAACACCCTCAAGCAAGGGGGAAGTTTGTTAAACAACGGGCTAGAGAAGTGAAACGATTCCAAGTGCTCTGGCTCTCGTTCTCTGGTGCGGGGGATGGCCCATCGTTTCAACACATCCCCGGTACACTCCCGGCTGGCAGTTCATCAAAATGAGACAACATGGGCACGGTGCTGCTGGGGCACGAGCTACTACGGTTGCTTGGCGACAGCTCCGGCAGCAGTGTGGCGGTGGGGTTTTAGCGATTTAATGTTGCTTTTAAGAGAACGGTCGTGCCACGGCAGTGCCATAACTTTCAATTTTGAAACACATTCTCCATCACCTGAAGCTCACTTTGCAGGGCGAAGGAGAGACAAGCGGAGCAGAAATCAAAGATCAATGGCTCCACGGTGTGTTTTGGAGCACGCGGTCAAGCGTAAATGCGCTCAACAGTTACAGCCCGAGAGGCTACAAAGGCTACGAAGATCAGCATTGACACACAAACACTCACACCCATACCTAGATGCTGTTACACACACACACACACACACACACACACCTAGATGCGGTAACATAAAAAAGCTTCTGGCAAAACTTATTTATCTACTTGCGTAGCGTTCGCACCGGGGATCCACACCGGGCCGCGTTGGTCGTTCGCCAGTTGGCTGCGAATCGTTTGCAGCCGCTCCACTGTGAGTCAAGTTTTCGTTTCGGGTAGCGCCATTTTCCCATCATATTGCTCCCGAAGGATAGATTTGGGGCCCCGGTGGCCACTACCACCACCGACGCCTTAATGCTATCACATAATACTATCTCCCAGTCCCCCAGCCCGCCACTAGTCCATGACTAGCACGCGAACGAAGGTAGCGCACAGCTTTGGCGTAAGCACTTTCCTCTTAGCGTCCGTGTCTTATGTCTTACTTTGCCACCGAGAAGCGCATTATACGCCCGAAAGTGGCTAGTGGATCCGCCGTAACCGTGCACCCGATGGTGGGTCGAAGTGTGTTCCGCTGCTCAGTTTCAGCATCTCGCCAAAGTTTCGCAGGTGTGTGTGTGTGTGTGTGCTCCTGTAGTACCTAGTAAGACATCGACGCTCCGGAGAACACGTGCCCCGAACGGGCGTAGAGCATTAGTTGCATCTTAAGCATCTTATCCAGGGGAATAGTTTCCGTGCGGCCAGCGGCTTCAGCTTCCACCTTGCTTCACATTGTGGTGCTGTGGTGCTGGTTCGTATATTAAAGGACGATGACTATGCTGAAGCTAATAAGCGGGCATCTTGCCGCTTGCCTGATACACCTGTGCCAACGAAACTCTCCCAGTGGGTAACATTCACACGGATACTGGTGGATTGGTGCTGCTGCTGACGGTTTGGTAGTAGGACAGAAAGTAAAAGTACATCAAAATCTACTCAACGACCTGCAGGCACGTTTGCACGATGGGGTACGAGAGACCTGTGTGCACGGGGACCGTCTTGAGCAAAACGATTACTTGCTCGGCGTTGTTTATGACACTGCACTATTGGGTGAATTTTGGAGCGTTCGAGTGGTTATGGTGCGCAGATTTAATATATTGCAACGTGGTTCCATTTCATGCCAATGAACTAAGGTCGTATCAATCGTTTAATAAAGTCGTTTGATATGTTTTGCTTTGTTATGAGTTCTTTTACATTCAGATTTATAGTAATCGTTTTCTGGAATTATGTTTCTTGTTGTGTGAGATGTTCGCTGTGTTCTCCAATAGGGGCTCTTAATGCTCCATAGCCCAGGCTTTACGGCATCTTCGATTCTGCTCATCAAACCCGTAAGTTCCACTACTTTCTAGCTACTTTTAATAGAGTTTCCTTTCCAGTTCCGGTCATCAAATTCCTGAAACTCGATCCATGGCAGCCATTTCCGACGGACAAACAAACCAGCGACCAGCACAATACTGCGTGACAACAGGCAAACCCGGATTCCGTCCTGCTTGGGGTTTAGGAATCATAAAACTTAACGCTCGGGACAAAACTACCCGCAAGCAGAATCCTGCTGAAACGAACACTCTCCTAACCCGGCAGCTCGGGACGGGCTGGTACAAATGGATGACAAAGTGACTTTTGAAAGTAGACAAATTGAGGTTTCGCCGAGTTTGTCCGACCCAAACTCGGAGGGGTGAAAGGGTCGCAGCTGACCAGGGGGAAGATGCGCTGCCGTTGTCTTCGCCGGAGTTGTCGCCTTCGGTGTATGGAGGATCAATGGTTTCTTTTGCTTTAACCGTCGACTAGAACGCCTGGGCAAAGGGCGTAAGGGTTTTGGTGCTGACATCTGTCCAAAGAAGAACCATCGTCTTCGTTATGTGTGTATGCGTGGGGGTTGAGTTGATACAAAGACCAGCAGCCCGTTAGTACCTTTCGTTGCTTGGTTATGGCACCAAGCTGTCCGGGCTGAAGTTTTAATTCATTTTACACAAACGGAAGCTAATGAAAAGGACCATTAAAGACAAACAAGGCACAACCGTAGGCAGCCCGGAAAGGGGAATGAGGGGCAGCCGGAACTCTTTAAACCTGCATCGTTGAGCCCGGTCCACCCGTACCTACATAAAGAACGGGGGGATAAAAGTTGTCGGGCGGTGAAAATAAAAGAAATATCTTTCTCACACTGTCAGAAGAAGCAACACGCAGATGCTCGTTTGCCTCAACCAAGGTACGTGAGCACTTTACTCCGGTGTCCATCATGAGTCTTTGCTAGTGTATGTGTGTGTGTGTGTGAGTGTGTGTAGGATTATTAGATATCTGCAAGATGTAATCACCATCGGCAAAGAGAAGTGTGTTGGTGAAGGATTTAACTCCAATATCCAGGTAGGATCCACTGGATAGCGCCTGCCATGGTTAGCGAACCTCAGTTGCAGGGAGCTCCCAGAGTGCAAGTTAATTAAAAACAGCTTTAGCAAGGAATTTAGATGACACGGTCAGTAAGAGCTTCTACATATGAAACGTGTCTCCATTATGGTGATGGTGATCGTGTTGGTTGCCGTCTCGCACCGAGTTAATGGGTACAGATAAAGTGTTTGCGATTCTGGTGTACGATGGTCAAAGCTTATTGCTTTGGGTAACTTTGTTCAGGAAATTGCTAGACTTTTCACCAAGAAAGTTCAAAATTTTCGCACAAAAATCCAAGAAATTATAAATGTGAATGAAAACACATTGTACCACAAAAAGCTGAAACTGTACTCTACCTTCAGCGATGTTTAAATTCTATTTACATCCGTTACCCGCTGTCCTACGCCCGCTTAGCATAATAGAATCTGTTAAATTTGTTATTCAAACTAGCCGTGTTGGGTAATGAATAAACGTAAAATCAATCATTCAACCTCCACCTTCTTTGCAGCAAATTTTAAGCATTATTTGCAGCGCATAACTCAATTCGAGCCCTTGCGACGGTGAAGCTTGGAGCTCTTCCCTGCGATGCGCTCCAGCCCGAACCGGGTCCGGGCCGCGAATCGCGGATGTAATCGGCACTCCTTTTGGATCGTGCGCGCGAGCAAGTGCCTCGAAAATATGCATAAGCTTCATTACCATAGAAATGATTTCATTGGATCGACACCGTGTCTGGGTGCGAGACGATTTCGCACCCCGTTTCGCCAGTCCCACCGACAAAGCTTCGGGGGTCTGCGGTTCATCGCACCAAAAAGGAACCACTCTGGATTAGGCCAGCCAAGCCCGGTGATCGTTCGTTGCCAGGTCGGTGCGAAGACAAATTTTAAGTACTATTTATTCAACATAACTACACAAAGCCGGCAAAAGCATGAAACCTGGGGTGGCAGTTCCGAGAAGCGTGGGTTTTACAGACAGAGGGCAAGGAGGGTTTTTTTCAACCCTCCAAACGCGGCTACACGTTTTGCGGTGGAGATGGAAGTTAACTTCTTGCAAAGAGTTTGCTGGAAAGAAAAACCCCACCAGCCGAACGGTAATGCAGATAATGAACGTAAATGGTACTTTATGTTTGGCGAGCGCCATTTTTCCCCCAACCCGGTCAGACGACTGCTGGAGGGCGCACAACGTTCGTTTGATGCCGTGGAAAATTTACCTTTTAAAAATAATATCGATTATTGAATTAATTATACGCATTAAACGATTTTACTTCCCCCGGGGTGGTAGGGCAGGACAAAAAAGAATCTTTACGCAGAAAATGGAACAAGAATCGTTGAACGCCAACGGCTTCGGCACAGGTCTGCATACTTGGCGGTGGCACCGTGTCTGCATTTACGCGGCTGAAAGCGTACCGCACGTATACAATGCAGAACTGGCGCGGATTGAGAGCGGCCGCACGAGGAAAAACGCCTTTTAATGTGTGTGTATATGTGTGTGTTTGTGTTTTCCACTCTCCGTCAACTGGACAAGATCGGAAAGGGCGGAAGACGACGACCCGTAGAGCTCATGTACGCATAGATAAAAGCATACAAATATGCTCACATCGTGCAACTCATACATATTCATAGCAATAACTCACTGCATGCGGAAACAAGCCGACGCTAGGCGGCTGGCGATGCGGCGCACGATCGTTTCCGAGCTGAGGCTACGGTGACTACGGCACGATCGGAAGAATGAAGCGGCCTTCTTTTACACGAGAATAAATGTAGGATGTTGTTTTTTATGGGCGTTCTTCCCCTTTGGGCGCAATGTGATTTTCCCACACCGTAGATGAGTGTTTAGTAAGGAATTCCATTACCCACACACACACACACACGCACGTTTGTCCGGGAACGGGAACTTTGAACCGGTGCTTTAGTACCACACTGTTCAATGTGTTTTCCTCACGCTGGGGCGTGAGATTATTTTCGCCAACGAACCGTGAATGAGAACCAGCCTGGTGAGTCAGCCGAGAAGGAGCGTTTGGTAGGCAATGGAGTCGTGTGCTTATGATGAGCTTGAATGTGCTTTCACGCACAGAATTATTACTTTTCATTGTACTCAGGCTTTACTGCTCTTTGTTTTCGTTGTTAACCTCTCTCTCGCAGGTGCTTACCTAAAGAGGGGAAATCTTTTTAAAGCTGAGGAAAAATTATTGCTATCCTCCAAGGATGCTATGAACGGCGAAAGCATTTGTAACGAAGGAAACCAAAAAAAGGGATTTAATTGTGCTAATGAAGATTTTAACTGTAAATATATGTTTGTCTACAATATCGATTAAAACAGCTTTCTGAATGTTATTTTCACTTAGTTATTGGACTCTGGTCCTACTCTTTGTATATATTAATACTTTATTAACGATTTTAGCTCCTTGCTATCGTTGCCCAAGCTCTAAAAAAAAGTTTTTTATGGTAGGATTCGTTAAACTGCTACATAATTTTCGATTGGAATTGAGAAGGCATATAGCTCACTTTTTTAATCTTTTAACATGTTTTATTTGTTTGTATTTCAATCATGATAAATTTTGTGAATTTCATATGAATTTAAGACATATTTGAACTGATGTTAAGCTGAGCTTATGGAGTTAATCTTGAAACTATACTTGACGTGGACCTCTTAATCTTGTTGCCGTACCAATCCACTTACAGGGTCCTGTATCGGTTGTATGTATAACCGATACAGGACCCTGCATTAGTGTAGAACCGGTCCTTAAAGGCTTAATGAATGAAAGCTGATCTTGAGATTGACATATCCTGAACCCGTACCGGTGCTGGAAGTGATTCAGAACCTATACATGCCCTGGAATTCCTCCAAATAGCCACCTGGAGTTCTTTAGCTGATTTAGAGCTGTTTAACGAAAAATCGTTCCGATATCGTATTTTGTCGATGATCAATAAATGAAACGGTACTTTGTGGGACTATGACGATGTTTAACGAACACAAGGTACTATTTGAATCTTTATGGCTGATTAGTCGGACGTGTGTGGTTCACGATAGATTTTACAGGGTTTCCCACGATTTATTGGTAAGTTCCCATGATGTTTTGGTGCGTTCCCACGATTTTTTGGTCGTATCCCATAGATTTTTGGTTTGTTCCCATTATTTATAGGTATTTTCCGATTAAAATCAATACAATTGTACCAACAAATTCTGGGAAACGACCAAAAAATCGTGGGAACGCACCCAAAAAAGATGGGAACCCACCAAAAATTGAAGGGAGCCGACCAATAAATCGTGGGAAACCCTGTAAAGGCTTAATAAGAAAGTTCAACTTGGTAGATCTGTTTAACTTATTATTGCATTTTTATTTATAACATCGATACATGGTGGATCTTTTCAAAACGAAATGCCTGAGTGACCTTGTAGCATGTGCACTCGTTAGATATCTTGTTTGTAAGAATAATTGTAAAATTATGTAAAATTCATGGAAATGGAAAAGAAAAATATTTTCACAAAAATAAAATGCAATAATCTATTCAAAGGATCTCTTTGTCGTGCTTTCAATCTCAATAATATAAATTACATGCCATATCAAAAATCTTTTTATGATATAAAACGCAATTTCTCAAGTAATCATACAATTACGTCCAGCACGAGAGTGCCCATTATCGATTGGGGGCCGGAAGGAAAACTCCTCCGTGCATGAAATGGTCACTTTACAACCAATTGACGGAAATCAATTAACCCTCGCAAACTCACCATCAAACAAGTGCTCGACCGGAATTCATGAATAATCCTTTCAACACCCCCGACCGGCACATGGGGGGCCCGTCGGGAAGGTGTGGTAAGCGTTCAGTAGATGGTTGAAAAAAGTGATTTTAAATGACCATTCTGCCGCACCCGGCACACGCATCCCACAAACCGCGCACCGATTTCCAAACAAATCCACTCCGAATGAGGCATCCCACGAGGTGTGCATGAATTTTTGAACCAATTTTTCAAATAACCACACACACACACACAAACACACAGAAGCTCACCCATTCCTGGAACGCCCTCATCAGTTGCGCCCGTGTAATGGCCGGCAAAAACCGTCCGCTCGGTACGCCTTCGCCCGCAAATGGGTAGATTATTCAGACGTGCCCAGAATTTCATTGCACCACGGCACTACCACGGGCGCACAGCACATTTTCGCGCATTTCGATGGTATGTTTCATAAAAATTTAGCTTCCCACGTGTTTCAACCGGTGTCGCACGCCGAGGAACGGGGACGGGTAGCTGAAGCCGAAAGGAGAAAAGAGCATCGTGATGAAGCTTTTTTTTTCTTTGGTCCTCTCCAACCCCGTGCGTTGATGGTGGTGGTTGAGCGTGGTTAAGAGTTTGGTGTTTGACATTTTGAATATTCAATTAAGCTGCTCGAGCAGAACGATTCGCGGCGCGGGTGTCACAACGGTGCTGCTGATTATTCCATCCGGTAAAGAGGATGTACCAAACCTACATATAAGGGATTATTTGCTGCGCCTAAAAAAACACAATCATTGTGGTACATGAACGCCACATGGGACACGTAATGTAGTTCGTGCTTTCTGATTGTCAGTTTGAAGTTGATAAATTAAAATCGCAATAATCAAAACCATTCAGTAATGAACCAAGTCTCATCTGGTAAAAAATCTCGTCTTAATGCAGACACGTCACTGTGTTGAACTTGTGGCAGGAATGAATTTATTCATGTGGTAAACAATCTTGTAACTTGTTGTCATCCGTTTGGCCTTATCCTAAATTGTCAGCAACTAGAAATTGGAAGTGAGTATCATCGAACCAGCACTGATTTGCGCCGCCAGATGCGGTTGGCAAGTGCGGAATGTGTTTTTTACAGCGAAAAACCAAGCCTTTCTCATCAATTCGACTAACAGCGAACCGTCGCTTCTTTGTTCCTTTTCGCTGAGCTTCGTTCCATTCACTACTAAGCACCAGCGCCGTACGGACGTCCCAGCGTGTATCAGAAAATGTGTTGCGAAAAACCACGATACTGTAACCCGCAGCCGATGATGACGGAAGCGAGAAACGATGACGAGAATTCTACGGTATTTCACATACAAACACACACACTCACACATAGCGTCCACATCGCCGGTAAGGATATCCAGCCCGAGCGGTATGGTGAAAGATGCCACGTTTGATGGTTGATTAGCGAAATCGATCCAACCGGGCCAGAGCAGCGAACCAAGCAGCAACTGCAACAACAACCAGAAAAAAGGGACACAAGAAACACCATGCGAGAATCGAAACGAATTGCCATTGAGTTGGTGGGGCCAGTCGGGCAGGTAGGGGAGGACCGGATGCCACCGGGTACCCGTACGTATTCTCGGGAACCTTACCCGAGTTCGGTGGAACAAACCCCGGAAACGTGATATGGTAATTTGGTTACGTAAACGGAACGAATCGTAACGTCGGCAATCATGCGATGCGCAACGGTTGCCAATCGGTTTCGGGGGTTGTCTGGAAGGCGGGTTGGGAAGGGCGCGGAGCTGCGGTTACCGAGAAAGAATTTAAACGGGATTTGATCCCGGGCCACCCGTTGATTGGAGATCGAAAGCAAAACCTCGGGGGCTGTTCGGGGTTTCGTTTTGCTCGATTGAGCGGCCGGATGAGAGCACGGGTTGGTGTGGCTGCCTGCAGATAAACCCTGTCACGGATGTCAAATTGGTGCAGGGGAGTGTGTGTGTGTGTGAGTGTGTGGGTATGTGCTTCAAGGTCGGTAAATGGGTTGATTCTTCCACTATGTAGGATTATTGCACACATTTCAATGCTTGGCGAAGGTCAAGCGGTTATTTTTGTTCCCTTTCAAATGTTATTTTCTCACTGGAATGTCAAATTTTAAATTCGTTCAACATCGTTAAGCGTATTGAAGCGATTGTGATAAGCTCGCGGGCACATTTATCCCATTTGAGTGTTGAACCACCGTTTATAACCCATTACTGGCCAGCGTATGAAATTGTATACGCAAAATGATCCCTATTTGGAAAGCTATTTTCATCATACTATACTGTTTAGCGTATTGTACATGATACAAGCTGATAATTTAAGGGTGCTTTTTGTGCCCGAGTCACTTCATCTATCACTTTTTGTTGTTTTTGTTGTTGCACTTCAAGCGCAAAGTTCGAGATGTATTGAGTCACGAAAGTAAGTATCAAATATCTCATTTTTTCCCTTTGAAAGGATTGACTATTCCTCAAATTTGTAACAAAACGTTATAAAGCAGAAGTAAAAGAGCATCAAGATCACAAGATCTACAGAAAATAATAAAACCGCTTATAAATAAGTGTATGAAGTTTCATACACTGGGCTCTTTTTCTTGCTTTATGATAAACTCACTTTCCGATAATCCGGAGAATCTGTTCAATTGTTTGAAATCTCTTCTCCGGTCGGTCAAGGCCTACCTTAACCACTTGTGAGTTCGAATATCTTATGGTGTTGAAAAATTATATCGAAGTCATCGGTGTTAAGCCTGCCAGAATGAATCATTCGATCCGAATACAGCCGAATATAGCCAAAACTCAACGAAGAAGCGCGAATGATACACCACTTTTATTTGTTTAAAGTGTAATGTGGGTTTCGCAGTGCTCTTTCTAGTACCTTACACAGTGAATCTGAAGCCGATAATGCTAATGAATTATTAACATGAATTTTGTTCAATAACACCATAAAGATTGATTTTCAAATGATTCAAATGATAATCTATGTGCTCAACGTATGAGCTTGCACATCAGACATCTCATCATCTATAAAAATCTGAACAAAAATCTGTTCTCCTCCAGTTTTGGCACACAACTAAGTCATTTTGATCAAGGTTGTGCACACCAGGGCAGCAATCGGTTAAAGTAAGAGCTTTGATCTCTTTTCGAGATGATGTTACTTTTCCATAGCCTAGCAAAACCATCAGATTAAGCTGAAATAAAGTTAAAAATTTGATTTGATTTTCACAATTTGATAATTTGGCGTAATAACATAATATTTCCATTATATCCTCTACAAATGCTTCAAATGTATGCACTCGAGTAATCATAAGATAATAAACTAGATTGAACAATAAGTAACTAACCCTCTAACAAGAATTCTCTCCTCCCCTTCAGCTCACTCCATTTAAATCAACAAGAAGGTTGTTAACCCTTTAAAAAGAAGATAATTTAGTATTCCGCGCAACGTCTGCAACGGTCACTTATCGCTGATATATGGCTTCGTTCGCCCACACGCTCACAACATTATCATTAGTCAACCTGTATCCGGTGATTTGTCCATTCGCCAACGAGTAGCTCCGAAGCACGGCGTTCGCGACCATTTGGCTACCGGTGTAGCTGCACATCAACCGAAGTGACCAGCGAATTTTACGCCACTAAAACTACCTCGAATTCGCTCACAGCACAAACACGCGCCACGTAGACGCACACTCTCGCTCAACGAACCGAGCGAAGTGGACAATTTAATTGAGAAATATTTACTCGAACGATGAGCATTATTTTCGACGGAGCACGAACACATACGACGCGCACGCGTAAGCGAGCTAGCCCAAAAGAAAACGGCAATAAACGAAACAATTTATGAGTGGTAATAAAAGCTCATCTTTCCCCATTCTTCCCGTCCCGCCCGGCCACCTTGCCTGGATCCGCCATCCCTTGAGTGGTGGCGAGAACTTTCTTTCGTCACGCCAACTCATTCGGTCGGGTCGGGACGGTCGGCGCGAGGGCTGGATGAGTTTTCAAAAAATACGCATACTTCAAAGTGCTTTCGCACGGTGTGTAGTAAGCAAGCAAAAAACAAAACACCCTCGGCCACAAAAAGTTTCGTCATACTCACGCCCCCCAATAGGCCACCGCCTTGCGCTGGTGTCCCCTTTCGCACGGAAAAGCGATTGACGTAAAATGGAAAACTTGTTACATTCGCCTAGCCTAGGACGGTAGTACCGCTCGCTCGTTGCTGGTGGGCTCGTTTGCTCGGGTGAAGCGCGAAACGCGCCATCTGACAGTCTGTGAGCCGACCGGATGGGACGGAGGCAGTAGGAATGGGGGAAGCAAGAATGCAATCATATCCTGGCGGACCGAGTGCCACCATCCGGCAACTACGACGGTGGAAACGAACCATCTGTCCGTGCTTTTCGTGCGACGTCCGTCGGAATGGTCGGTATGTGACCGACTGAACGAGTCTGGAGCGTGATAACCATCGTTACGCCCGTTGAGAAGGCTGTTAGTTGTCTATTTTCCGCAGAAAAACTGGCCGTACTATACTGCTCTACTCAGTGGGTTTAATAACCCGCTGTGCAAAACACATTCCGTTGAGGGAGCAATTCACCATCTCGAATCAAAGCCAAAGATCTCGTTAACGTTTTCATCCATTTCCGGACTACTTGGGAAATGGAGGGCAGGAGGGAGATTGCTCTCCCGCCCCGGCAAAGTTCAGAAAGGCAAACGAAAGACCCCTAAAGCCAAGGCCCATCAACCGATCGTACGGGCTCGAATTCGAATTCACGATTATCTTTCTTACTGTCAATAAGTATCCTGGTTTGTTTATTCTTCCCAGAAATCCATCCACAGCACCGTGACATCTTGCCCAATGATGGCCTTTGTTCGGTAATGTACCGTCAAGCTGCCGTGACAGTGACAGTTTCATCGAGCAGCTTCACAGGCTGGCGGCTGACTTCCTTCCGATTACACAGCACCGCCAACGAGCCACGCTGGTAGAGTCTTCTAAGCACGTTGCCTAGGTGCCACCGGTTCCGGCCGTGTCACGATTCGTCGATGAATAACTAAATGGTCAGTGTGCAGGGGGGAGTGAAATGCGTACACTTTCCATTCGGATGCGTCGGCCGGTTTATGGTGAGGGAGCGATACAATATCCGCCGAGCGTTCTACACCACAGCGCCTCGTTTGGCTTGCGCCTGGGGGACGCATTTTCGCAGCAGGATATCAACGATGTAGCACGCGCTGGATATCGCCTGGTGGGATCGCACAATGCAACGCAATCTCACACCAGTACGTGCTTAAGAAGATTTATTCTTTTACATCAGAAGCCATCTACTGTTTCGTGGAAGAACGATTCCTGCTGCGATGGTTATGGGCCAAGAGGTCCCGACGGTATGTGTTGGTTTGCTTCGGGTGAGGGCAATAATTCCGCAGCATGTAAGCATGTAAGTTTGTGTTAAACTTTGCTGTACTCTTTCGTAATTCGGAATAACGAACGTCTTTGAGCATAAAATGTACTTGTTTTTAAGTCAATGATATGTTCATATAGATATGACCATAACATATGCTTCCAGAGCTTCCTTCGGAGCAAGAATTGAAAAGTTGGTCAGTAGATTGAAAAAAAAGCGAGCCCAAAAAATAGTTAGTAGAAGGTAGGTAAAGACTGCCACCAAGTATAATGTTAAAACTTTTGGAAATATTCATACAAAGACCATGAAAATATGCATACATTATCTTACACTCTTGTTTGATCAGAAAATGTGTTGAAATTTTAAATTTTCTATCGCTCTTTATGTTTTTTTTTTTCAGGAAATAAAAACATGTTTTTGAGTGCAGTTTTGAAATGTTCTAGTAAGACGGACACCTGATATGGTAACAATGGACACCTTTATAAAACGTTGGAAATTGAAGAGGTATATAGTATTTTAACACATCCCTTTGATTTCCACGTGCTGGTACATACATAAACCAATTCTTGGCCAATTGCAACGACGGAGCATTCAGCTGTTAATTTAGGAAATGTATGCGCCGCTTCTAACACCTCGAAGAATGCAGAATCTAAAGCATTATAGAAATATCGCGCACTAATAGCTGACGCTGGCGGAGGCTGCTGGTGCTGGTGAAAGCTGGTGCAAGCTTACTAAACAACAGCCCAAAACTTCTCTTTGGGAAATAACTCGGTGGAAAGACCACGACCACACCATGTTTGAGGGACTTGTTAACAGGTCAAGCCATTTTTTCCATTGAAGATTGAATGTCTGAACGATTTTCATTAGTGCTCTCTCCCCCTCTTTTTTACTAAAATTGTGAAACTCTTGTCAAGATATTGGGTTTCGCGAAGTACCTCATCAGCGTCTAGCGAGTAATAGCTTTACGTATGATTGCTATTTTGATCGGCGTCTCATTCCTCGTTAACTTAAATACTTCCTCTAGTTTCTGGAATTTTTGTATCTTGGAAATATTCTCATTAAAGATGTTCGATGAAATAGATTCATCACAAATTGACTTAATAAATAAAATAACTCAACTAATTCGGTGTGCATCTTTCCCTACACCAGAGTGTCCGTCTTTCCCGCTTTGGTGTCGGGATTCAAAAACTACCAAAAATAAGATTTTGTATTGCTTTCATTCTCGTTCTTTCGCCAGTTTTTTTCTTGATGATCCCGACAATTCATTCATGTAATAAAACTTCCGGAAATACACACAATGCAAATTACAGAACTTAAGATCCGCGGTAGTCAACTTCGAACCACAAGGGTCCGCACGATTGAAAATTTGTTTTGTTCGTGAATTTAACCAATTTTGCAAATATTATGCCAAAAATTTTCTCAAATGTGTTGTTTTTCTTTCAGTTCGGATGTTGCATTGATAAATTAATCAACAATTACCTTTTTCATGCATTTACAAGAATGGCCCATCTTACCCGCGGTGTCCGTCTTTACCTACCTTCCCCTACAATTTGTACCACGTTACTGACGTTGGAAGCTACATGGAATACATTAATTATCAAAAATGAATAAAATGGCCAAATAAGATTCTTTCACAATTTAAGTAAAATGAATTAATCATCGACGTGAAAGCTGCCGTAGAAACTAAACATTTTTATACAACATTTTGTGTACTTCCCATGTCAATCCAAAAGCAGTCATTTCGTATTGCACCACAATCTTCTTCACATCAAGGGGCTACGTTAAAAAAAAATCTCACAACAGTTTTAATTGCATCTTCACAGCTTGCTTGCAGCAACGCCACCATTAACCTGTGTAATAGTGTTGTCAATAAAAGGCTGCATGTGAAGCTGTTGCCGTACCCGGGTAAAAAGAAACATGTTTTCCACAAAACCTACACTGCGTTTTACCTGAACTTGACCGAAATGATCCCAGCACCGAGGGCTGAGGACGGCAAATGACTTTCCGGTTTCCGTTTCTAATTGTACGCTGGGGTGAGTGTGGTAAGCCACCGGTAAGCACATAATAACGCTCGTTCACCACTACGGCACCACTGCGCGGCAGTTCGAGCAGCACTCGGAGAAGCCCAGCAGGCAAAATTGCACAGTGCGAGCCCCTCGAGGGTCGGTAGGTAAGTGGTAGAAGGTGCTACCCCTTTTGCGCAGTTGCAATTACATCGCTGTGTGCTGTATGAATGATGAAATGTGGCTGCTTTGAGGTGATACCGTGTACTCGAAAGCCTTTCCCACACCGGCCCGTCTGCCTGTCCGTTACCAACAGGCAAGGACGGTGGACGGTTCGTCTTGTATGTAATCTTCGACACACGTACTTCTATTTTGGCTTGGGGAAGCTCCACATCGCTCACTCCAACACCCGTCACCGGAGCCTCTCTGCGTTCACTCCGGGCCCAAGTCGGTTCACCGGTTCCCTTACAAAACAAGCTCACCAGACATAACGAGGGGAGGCGTCTAGAATCCTTCGGAATCCTCCGTATGGAAAGTAGATGCAAAAGAAGCGCACGTGAGCACACGGGACGGCTGGCAGCGAAGGCGGACAAACGGAGTGGATTAAAAACAGTGCTCTGGTATTCAAATTGTCGGTTGGTGGCAGACATTGCCGCCCACAGGGAGGAGTGCTCTCGGCAGTGGCATCGGCCGGGATTGAAAGCATTCATACCGCACGATAATCCGGTCGCTGTCACTTTGCCAATGTTTATCTTTATCATCGTCGGCAAATCCATACACAAATGTCGGTTGGAATGTGTATGCAAAAGGTGAGTCTTTGCAATCCGAAATAGGTTTAGCTATTTTTAACTGTATTTTTGAATTACATATATAACCGATGTCAATTTGAATCGATTTATTACTTCATTCTTATGTGATATGGTTGAAATAGGGAAATTTATTCAATTTAATTAGTTTCAATGATATGTTTCATCTTTTAAGCTGGAATGTTACGACCTTCATCTATCATTCCTCAGCCATTCGCAGCCGGGTAGTTTCACTCGTTCCCATATGACAGTTGTGATGTTGACAGCTGCATAGGATTTTCACAGGTCATTTGAAGCAACTCAATATCGATATTTATTGTACTAATCAAGTTAATTCGTAAAAATAAATAATCAAAAATCAGAAATATATCACTTTTGAGTTTTTTGAGGTATTATTCGTTCCCTAACGTCAAATTTTATGTTTAAAAAACGGATTGAAACCGTCTTACATGACACTGCTAGGTCACACTTATGCCGCACCAGCCGAGCAACAATGACTGATCACTTCCCACGGACAACACACAGCAACAACACCGTGTGAGCTGGTTTGTTGTGCAAAACACTTAAAACCTCTGCGACTCGTACCACATGTTGGCAAACGTGTGCTCAGCACTAATCCGGCCGGCCACTCCTCGGCTGCAAATCTCATCACCCAGCTCGGCGGCCCCATTGTGTACGTGTGTGTTGGTGCTGTTGTTGTGTTGTCGTCACTCTTCACTCGCCGCGTCGGCAACATGGTCGTTACAGTTGCACACGTACGCCATGAACCAAATGAGTGCTCGGAGGATAATACCATCATTTCACCGTTCGTTCGGTGCTGAAATCGTCATCGTCACTTTCGCAAATGGAAGCAGGCAAAACAGGGGTAGCGTTGGCGGTTGGTAGGTCGTTATGGTGCCGAGAAACGTATGCTTTATGATTCTGGAAGCCCGGTGCACCTCCTTCGCTGGGCTTCAGCGTAGGGGCCATTGCTGGCAGGCGACGCGAGAAACCAAACGAAGCGAAACGGAGCGGAGTCGTTTCGGTATGTAACGGGGGACATCTCTTAAGGAAGTGGGCTAGAACGTAGCGCTGGGCGGTGGAGGATTGGAGGCCAGCGGCCGCCAGTAATGCTGTGCAGAGGTTGGACGGTGAATGAACCGAAGTAATGATGGAAAAGATCCTTATTCACCCGACCCAAGTGTGTCGCCGGTTGTGGTAACATCGGTCGGATAGCTTGAAGAGGCACACGTCTTATGCCACTTGTCCCTACCCTCACCATCTGGCCATTCCGGCCTGCCCTGTGGCTTTGAATATGTTTAATCACATCGCAACGTACCGCTGGCGTTTGCAAACAGAACCCGATGCACACACAAATTGGCCATCCCACAACCAACCGACCCGAGGACAATCTCTATCTCGTGTAAGTCCCCTTTTCAATCATTCGGACGGGTTGGCTGGCCGGAGGAGGGTGGTCGGATCACTACTAAGCCTCGGTACCGAAACCCTTTCGCAGTAATGTGAACACGCGCTGCTCGATCGAAAGATGCCGCCTCGATAGAGTAATAAAATATTGATCCACTTCTGCTGCTGCTGCCGCTGCCGCCCGAAAACTTTTGCCACAGTGGCACGTTTTCGGCAGTTTTTACACATGGTGTAAGGGCGCACGCAACATTCCCAGCCACTCATTGAGTCATTTATCACGCCGGGCGCTTTTGCCGAGTAAGCCGGTACGGGGCGTGGCGACCGCCCATTCCTCACATGCCGGCCGGTCGGTCCTTATCACTGGCAGAATATCAATATTTAATAACCCATTTTTCGTTTCCGAAACCACCGCAGCAGCAGCAGCAGCATCGGTTCGGGCGTTGGACGATTGACGAGGGTTCAGCGATTTTGCGTAACATAAATTAAATGTTAAAATCATAATTTATGATGCACCGCTGTCAACCGTTCCCCTCCCGGCAAGGTGCGCGCCGGCTTTGAAGCTGCGTTCCGTTTCGTGGCACGTGGCGGTTGCTGCGAAAGGGTTAATAAATAACTGAGGTTAGACATTTTGACAGAGCGGAGGAAGGTGCTGGACAAAACGGTACACCGTATGGGGCGAAGGTCAGTGGGTTAAACTGGAGCAAGTGTTGCTATCTAGCTTACTATCTGCTCCCGGTTTGTTGCGTTCGGTTGTATCTTCGCTGTGGTTGGAGGATGCATCCTGATCAAGGGTGCTGTGAAATATAAATCTGACTTAGGGTATTGTGCAGATAAGAATACGCTGTTTTCTAACACGTAAGCATGCTTTATCAGTACAATAAATATATGTTTTAGGTTCGTGATTATTATAAGACTAAATTCGTTACATTGTGCGCAGCTAAATATCGTAACACGTCCGATCATCTTCTAAGAATTATAATCTCATTATTATTCTGTATCTTCCTCATCAAAGCCGTCTTTAATCTTCTTTTTTCATATTATATTTCTTTCTCTTTTGATTTTTTTCTTCTTCTCGTATGTAATTCTCGTCCCTTTTCTTCTTCTTCTGTTTTCATAGAGTATTGTACTTTTTTCTTTTTTTTCTTAAATTGTTATCAATTTTTTCTTTCCACTTTCGTTCGTTTTCTAGTCTTTTCATCGTTTCTCTATTTAATATGTTTTGATTATTTTAAAAATTATTTTCTTGTATATTTTTTCTACTGTTGAACCTACTTTGTATTCTTCCCCTTAATGATATGAAATTCTCAATATCAGACTATCGATTATTTTTTATTACATTTATCATCATTAACCTCATTAGAATTTTACATACTGTTTGAATTGAGCTTTCATTCCAATCTTTGATGTAAAGCAACGAACTATTTGTAATTTGTCACCCACTGCATCCTTCAAAGTTACTTTGAGAATTATAATCATTTCTTGAAAAAGTTTTCAACTCCATGTTTTAATTTGTCTTCCGTAGTAATTTAAAATGCTTTTCCTTGTCCTATCTGATGGTGTCCAAGCTTATGGTGAAAAGACGCAAAAAACTTTTCATCCTATTTTCTGCCTTTTCATCTGCCTTTTCAACTTTTCATCCTATTCTCGTTATGCTTTTTTTGCGGTACTTCACATGACTGAAGCTGAAGATTCCTATTGTCCCATTAGCGGTTGCTTCCACGAGCGTACGAATGAGCCATCGTTTAAAAGGCACAACATTATCAACTGGTGGCTTATCAAAGCTGGATATGGTCGAGTTACACACCGGTCGAGTGCCACGCTATAAACTGACACCTTTGCGCTGGTTGCTAATGTCCGGTCTGGGGGTCAAACAATGGCGCAAGAAAAAAATAAGCAGCGATGATACTTTCCCTTTTCTCTTTAACTACCACAAAAAAGAGGATGAACCAAAAGAGTATTGCTTAAAGAAAGCGATTACGAGAAGATAAAAGTAACATTTATTTCATCCTTGGCTCCTCCACCACCTCTTTCTCGACTCCAGTTCCGAGAAGTTCTTGTTTAATGTAAGACATACAAACACACACACGCAAGGAACAGGAAGGAAAAGCGCATCTGTAACTAAGCACAAATCACCGCCAGCCAGGGAACTCATTAACTTATTTTCCATCTTACGCCTGGCGAGTCAAGTGTGAACGTCGGTCAGACGGAGGAGAGTGACAAAAAACAGACCTCCTTCGCTAGCTCGTCTTACGTCAGCAGCGTTAGCAGCCACTGCTGCCACCACCGTTGTTGTTGGCTCCCTTTCGTCCAGACTGCAAACAGACGTCCTGCAGCCGGTCTAGTAAATGGTGCAGCTTAACGCCAACGGCAAACGTAAATTAAAAATTCAAACCCGTCACTTGAATCTGGACTGCTCTTAGCAGCCACAACTGCTTCACACCATTCCACACCGTTCGAGCTGCGCTAGAATGGAGAGTAACCGGGGCGCTCAAGAAGCTGATTTTTGGGAAGGCATGGCCCCGTGCCAGCTGCTAGTGATTGGGAGTAATGAAGTTATTTATTTATTAAATTAACAAAAAAAGAAAACTTACGCTGCATTCGACCGTATAGAAAGGACCTGTACAGGGACGATGCGTTCGGACGGAGTAAGATGTTTAGAGGGGGAAATGGTTGGGGGCTTAGAAGTGGAGAACGGTGAAGTTACTTTGCTGAATTGAATGAAACCAGTTATCGGTTGTTCATCCCGCCCAAAAAACTTGGCATCAGTGCTTATCAAACGAACGTGTTTGACGTTAGAAAAATGAACAAAAGTACGAACGAAAATAAGATTTCATCCTTTTTTTTTAATAGAAACATTCCTTCTTCCCGTCTTATTGCAGATATAAGTAGGTGGAAAGACACAAGTTGCTATTTAACGAAGAAAACAAAACTTTTTCAATCAGGCAAATCCTTGGTGCAAGGTGCGTTGAATTGAATAAACTAATTATTTTTTGCGTTGCACTTACGCTGTTCGATGCTTTGTGCTAGTGTGTTAGTTTTACGTTTTCTTCTCGCTGCCTGTGAAGAAAAAAAACTTCCACTGCATTTATTGAATTTTATTTCCACTTGCCGTCAAATCGTAAACCAATCGTGCCCCGAACGGTATAGATCCAGAGGGCCATTTCTTTATGAGCGACGAAAGTGACGCAATGGGCCCCTGTTTCCTCGCTCTCTGTTTATGTGTGTGCGCATGCCACCGCGATGCACCAATAAAACTTCTTCTACAGCATATGAAGGTGGCACTAAACTCGACTCGACGAAGGTAATCACCATTAAAAGTTGGTGGTGCAGTTGATATGCACCTTTGGGGGAGGGCAAAAAAGCAGTCACTTCACGCGATTTATTGAAAATTTACTGTTTGTGAGGGAGTTTTTTTCGATGTTTTTTTGGGTTGCCGCATGGCCAAGAGCGGGAAAAAGAATGAATTAGATTGCGATCCGAAAAACGAAACACAAACTCATTAAACTTTCGCTATGATTGCACTCGGTGCACAGTAAAGGGGTAGGGAAATCGTTTGAAAAAGAACAGAAAAACCCCCACAACCGAAATTGTGCACGCGAAAGCATTGCTGCAACTGAGCAGGTGGGAGTTTGGTTTATGTGCTATAAAATGCACGATTTTAAGGATTCATTGGTTTGACTTTGAACCGATAAAAAGACAGTTCAAAAGTAGTTTCACCAACACCCTGGTTGTTGGTTGGTGGCCCCTCAAGCGCCGTTAAGATAAGTTTCGTTGAGTTTCGTCGGATTTTATGTTTAAAGTATCCTGGGCACGGCACCACTAAAAGCGAATCTTGAGTTTTGTTTGTTTTTTTTTCATTTGCTCCAGCTGTTGGAAAATGTTGTTTCAGCTCTTTGATCCCTGTTCGAACGTTGCAACGATCAGCTTTATGTGTATAGATAGCCTACTACTAAAGATAGCTGGATTGCTTAATGATTTGCAAATCGATCGGTTATTTTTAAACCAGTCACCACACGGTGAAGCTAGCGAAATTTTTTGTTGTTGCTCCAATTCTGCGGAATCCCGTCCCTCGACGAGCAAATGTTTTCTTTTAATTTCCTGTTGATCCAACGCGCTGTAGTCAGTGCGCGTAGCGACGATAAGCCGGCATACCTTTGCCCGTTCCGGTCGTCGGAGCGGTCCCTGTTTACGTGGCGAAAAATCCTTACACAAATCCATCAAGCTATGTAGGTCTGCAGCCCGCTTCGGTTGGCGTCCGTCCGTCTGGCTGGCTAAAAGGCAAATTCAATCAACTTCTGTTCGATACAGTTTCCGTTTCATCAATTCCATTATAGAGTGACAGAAAACAGGGGGAAGGACATGCAGGAGGTGGTGGGGCTAAGAGAGAAAAGAGGAAAACTTTCCCGCGACGAACACAAACCGACGAGGGAGATGGGAAGGTGTTCTCCTTCTTAAGACGCTCAGCAACATCACTCAACGTCAACGGTGAACGGCGACGAGGTAAAGATTTCTCGTTTCCTGTCCTGTGGGCACGCCGCCCAACCAGCCAGCCAACCAACCAACCAACGCCCACAGGAGGTGAAGCGTTATCACCCGTGCCGCTTCCTTCCACCAACACCTTCCCATACCCAAACAACCGCCATCTTCTTCCTGTGAAATGTGTGAAAACTGTTTACGGCTAACATTTGCATACTAATAAGACGCTGCCTATCGGTGAATTTATTAGCCAGGCTGTAAAGCGCAACCATTTGCAACGTGCGACGAAACTCTCTCGCTCTCTTTCTGTCATGCTTTCGCCGCGTGAAACTAACGGTTGTGACGAAGGAAGCAGCGCTGGCTGGAAACGGTTGGTAGGCGCACGGCTGATGCTGACGGCCACGGTCGACGGCCACCCGATGATGGCACCTAATTTTTGAGACGACGTTATTTTTGGCACTGGTGAGCTCCGGGCAGCTCGGCCACAAACGAGTACAAGAAAAGTGCAGAAATCCCTGTCATCGTTCCATGAAGGGGGCAGCAGGGAACGGTGTAACAACGGCTCGACTACCCGGCAGACGGCGGTCGTTCGGTCGGAGCCGACTGCCATGAAAAATGTGATTATGCTCTGCCAAAAACAATGCACACACTTTTAGTGTGCGCTCCCCCCCCCCCCCCCCCCTCGTGGAAAGTGCTGTTTGCAGAATGAGGCACCGGCTTTTCATACTTCGTTTCGGGGAAAACACTAACCTGTTTCGTTTTGTTTCGTCGTCGTTGCCGAGTGACGGCGGGCATGCGGGTGAGTGTGTCTTAAAAGTGATACCTTTTTATCATTCCCTTGCTTGGCGAGGGTATGCGATGGTGAATTACTTGCTCGAGATGAGATATTTTTAAACACTAGGCAAATGGACGCGGCCGGAGTAAGTGGATGCATAGATAGCATCTAGGGCGTTTCTTTGTTCAAGAGATTTCTTCATTTCCCCTTTTACGTTTGTATCGCGAGTGTCTTGTTACTAGGAATACGCACAGCATTCTGTCCCTTTAAAGTAAGAAATACTTGTTAAAAGATTGTGTTCATATTTATCTAAGTATTTCCATCTTCATTTTCTCATCTTCATGAAATGAAATAATCTGAAATAAGAAAAGAAATCTGAAATTTTCGTGAATTTGTAACATTATTCAAAATTTTCAGCATTGGTGTTACAACTGTTTTCGGTTAAGATTTAATTAATTTAGTTTTACAACTGTTAAGATTCGATCCAAAAAGGAACGCGTGTGCGCACCTATTTATCCTATTTACATGTTTTTGTTTTATAAGCAATATGGAAAAGCCGTCCCTCCTGAATAAATAAATTATTTTTCGTTTAACCATCCTGTTTCTAATTAACTTTTTTGTAAATTTCACGATTTCTATCTCTCAAGCCTTATGTAATACTCTAAATACCCTAAACGGTCAGTGCCGCTCAACTCTGTTCATAGCACTTGGAAACTGTAGCACAGGCCCAGCGAATTTCATATAACGCTATGCAATAAAATGGTGAATGCGGTGGATTTAACACTTCTTTTCAATTTTACTCGCGAAAAACCGCTGTGCAATCCATGAAAAAATAAACGGTAATTGTTCGGTAAAACATTCGGTTCTGACTCTTTTCGTTGGCATTATCAAACAATCAGTTACAGCAAATTTTAACTGATTTGCCTTGATAGTTTCTAATCGAAATTTTTTTCAACCGGTCCAATTTAAAATACATATTGTATGTACCTTTCAATACATAATTCAATAAGATTTTTATCCCTTGAACATATGACGATCATCATTCATTCGGTTCCTCAACCACTGTGCGTTAAAAGCAATTTAATTACAGGCTTTATTATACGTATTGCGATGTTTTTGACTCAACAAATTTGTATAGATAAAACATCAAATTATAATTCAGAAGTTACTCAAAACTAATGAAATTCTCTTTTCATTGTGTTCTGTATTGCTTTAAATCGTATCGCTGTTGCAGCAACGCTGGGTTGACGTTGGTTGACGTAAAATAAAAAGGTCTCGTTGGGTAGAAAAATGGTTGGACAAGTGTAAAAGTTGTCAACAATATGTTAATTTAATTCATTTTCGAAAAATGTGTTTTACACCAACATCACTTACATGATAGCAGCCTTGCGATGAATGTTTTACTATTGTACAGTCATTAGTCGATGTACGTTACTGTACGGTACCGATCACAATCTCGAGTATTCGCGTATAGCGAATTCCCATGGAAAAAGAGTATAAACTACTGCTATGGGGGTAAAAAGCTATTGCAACAGAGTTATTAATATATTTTTTTTGTACGATAGAAATCTTTTGTACAAATTCAATGCAACATGCTATTTGCACATTATTTAAATTCATAAAGAGCATAAAATATCTCAAAATAGTAAATTTTTTCAAAAAAAAAAAAATCACATCAAGCTGTCAAATGTACAGGAATAGCGTACTGCAAATTTGCGTATATCAAGTATTGAGTACTGCAGATAATTACTGTAGCTACACATAATAACTTTCGTTTATTCAACATCGTCCATAACAGAAATCGTAACATAGCTTCACTTTACCAAGCATTGGATTGGAGCATGTGAGTGATAAGGAAATGTTGAATCATTGCTACTAATTGTTGCCTTCGCTGCAAAAAAATGATTCCATTCCATTTAAACAACAATGCAAACTATTGAAACCGTGTACCATCCCGCTATTTTCGTACATTCCGAATGATCCGGCTTTGTTTAAGCCCGTAATCAGGCCAATATGGCGAGCGCTGGTAATAAAATTTATTACTTATTCATGTAAGGTAATTACTACAAACACCACACGAACGTTTACGAGCGCCAGTGGCCGTGCGCCAAAAGAAGTAAGAGCAAGAGAGCGACAGACAAAGGGAGGGAGAGAGAGAGAGACAGCATTAGAACATTACAATATACCGGGGATCCCTTTTTTATTATCCCTTTTTGCTGATACCAACCCGAATCCCCCTACTGTCACATGGCAGGATGCTACTTCATAATCATCAGCAGAACGTTCCCCCCGCCCTGCGAAAGGGGCACTGGTTGCCGGTTTTTTGTCTTTCTTTCCCCTGAAAGCATACCAACCAACTACCAGCCGTTCCATCATTGGACCCACTGACCGACATGGAATCCATCCGTCGAAAATCCCTTGTTTTATTGAAAATGAAATTTTTTACTGTTCCCACTGTACCCGGCTGTTTGTTCCGGTCCTTTCGGCGCGCCACACTCCCGTCCCGTCCCCGTCCACAACGGGTGAGAAGCGCTGGACTTTCGCTTGTGCAATAATGTTTATTTTGCCCATTACTGTTTTAGTGCAAACGGCAATCGACACAGACGCACACAGACACAAACAATTGCCATGTCAGCCGATTCTGTAGCGTAGGGCCGAGGGATGAAGGGTCGTTAGTTCAACCCATTTTTCCCCTGGCACATGCACACATGGCCCATGAAACGAAACCGGTCCGGGAGGGTCCACCGTCAAACGGATGATGGTGGCGCGATTTGATTTGTGCGCTGATGCGTACGTGTTCCCGTGTGGCGCGGCAGAACGCGTGACGCGACCGACGGGTACATCAAACGCGCGGACAGGTGCGGCCGGGTGGCGGTACGGCGACAGGGACCGGGGAGCATAAAATACCGGGAAATGGGAAAAGCGTCGGTGATGATGAAGCTGCTCAAGTATCTGTCTGTGTGCGAACGGCCGTGTGAGAGGGTATGTGAGTGTTTGCTCGCCCGGATGACAGGAGTTCATGACGGTCAAACACCATTTCTGCTCGGACGAAAGGTCGGGGTCGCTGGACACACATAAACAGAAGCACACACGCATACACACACACACATGGTGTGGCCACTCTTGTGAAGGACGAATAAATAAAATTTCATTTACCTCGGTGGAGTCGTTCGTTCGTGCCGAAGCGCAATGATTAGGGCGCATTAGCATCGTAAAGTGGAAACATAATTATGCTCCCGGCACCCGGGGTGGAGTTGATCAGTACAGTTTTAGGGAGCGAGAAGAGAGGGAGAGAGAGTGACGAGGAATGAGGGATTTTTTCTCCACCCGTTCAGCTACCGAAAGTGGTCAGAAATGATGCACTCAATTTGAATAAATCGGAAGATTTATGTTATTATTTCGTTTGGCGGTTGTCGTACCGAACTCCCCCCCCCCCCCCTTCAGGACTCTTCTTTTATGTGCTTTTGCGTTGTAAGGGAAAAACGGGTTGAAACTATAATTTAGTTGCGGTTCAAATAAAACCCACACCCTCCGGGAGTAAAATGATAAGCTTTAATATTTCAACAAGAAGCTGAATGTGTTTTAGTGTTGTTTCGGCATGGGGCATCCGTTTCGTTTTTTCGTGAGTGTAGTTTAATTTATCTCTTGCTAGCTTTGAACGGCACAAAGGTGACCATTAATGTGTGCTGCCGTTCCGAAGGGTAATAGTTTGTTCCCCGTATCGTGCGACGAATGTTTCACAACACGCTTCGGAAGGTTTTATAGCGCCAAGGGCGTAAAATTAAGCCGAGGAAATGTGACACTAGCTAGCCAAGAATCTAGACAGCAGTTCGTAGTTGTCTTGCCCGCTGAAGACTTTGCAGTGCTCGGAGACGCCTTTACACCCGCACTAGCAGCGAGTTATCAGGCTGCTGTTTAATCATCATTTACTGTCGCTCCCATCTCCATAACTCAACGGGGAGCAATTGCTAATTAATAAAATATCTAGCACATACTGAGGCGCAACTATGGCGTCCGTGGTAATTGGGTTGAGGCAATATGACATGAGTAAGATGTAGCGGCTACGTAAATGGATGTTTGGAATATTAGGAAAGCTTTATGAGGAGTTGATTTTTTTTTTACTATCATGATCTTGGTAAACTACAGCTTGTAAAATAAGGGTTAATTATAGTAATGATAAGCACAATCTAAAAAAATGATGCAAAATGAGGGTTCTGCTATCTGTTAGGCAATGATTGAACAAGAAATTGGGGTTCTATAAATCAACAGGTAGAAAAACCCCATTTTGATTAATTCAATTTGCAGAAATGTATTTACTTTATCTTTTCTGTGGCTCCTTCCGAAGCTCCTGCTCTATGAATTCCGTAGGCCATATAGCAATTCTGCATGGCAATACTACAGTCCGATCACATACCTTACATACTGAAATATACCTAATCGGGAGAGTATTCGTTCGACATCAAATAAAGAAGGGATTGAAATTAATAAAATGTTTTGCCCAGGACCAATGTCCAAAGCTATTTTAACGTTTAACAACCTTTATCGCACCAACCTAGTTTTCTAAGAGCGCATGTATGGAAATATGGTCGCAAAATCTTTGCTACTTCTGTCTATTATCTTTGATGACCTTATTTCAAACAGCAAATTGATTAATGCTTAATTTCTTACTTATACGGCGCTACAACTGTGTTGCTGTCTTGGCCTGCCTCAGGAGTGTTCGAAACCGAAACCTTCATCTTTCAGCCCGTTATGCCGGCATTAATGGCGGACGCCTCCACGCGCTATAGTTTGATGCATCAAGAGTTTAATCATCACCAATACATTTTGACAAAAGAAGGCCGTTGTACCGTATAAGAAAATAAATAAATAAGGTACTTTTAATCATAGCTGATTTTTAGGAGGATTATTTGTGTAATCTTAAGAGAACTTAAATTTTTAATTCATTTTTTGTAATCTATCGTTATAATATTTTCTTTTTGCGTTCATTGTATTCATTTACTTGTCAAAAGCAGTGCTTCCTTAAATGTTAGCTCCTGACACAAACACGCGCTCATCCGCTTCATGAGCTGAAGATAAAGATCTGCACAATCGGAAGAATTCCCGATGATCCGACCGGGCTCAACAATTTACAAACTTCATTAGACTAATTCAGTTGTTGGTGTAGAAACGAGGTTGCAAAAATGTTGTTTCCCTCATTGCCTTTCAAAATGGACTCCTTTCGATTAAAAGTGTCGGCCACCCTGTTCCAGTTAATGGTACGCATGCCGTATCTCGTCAAGTGCCGTATCACGAGGTAATGGAAAGCCTAAAGCATTCCACTACTAACTGCTATCCGAACTACCAGAATGCTATCTCCACGGGACCCAATGGTAAGAAATGGACTGACTCGGTGCTGCCAGAAGCATGCAATGGAAGCGTTAAAAAAGAAAGAAAGAGAGCCAGCCAGCCAGTTTGGACACCCCAAGACCCATCTCGAACCGCAATGAGCTTAGACGGCTTGCCATGCACGATGCTTTACGTGCCCTCCCGCTCCCTCCATTACATACAACGATTCAAGTGAAAATGTGAACAATCCGTTTGGAAGCGACAAAGACAAAGTACCTTCAATCTGAATCCTTTTCCAGCACACCAGGAGAAGTAAAACGGTCCCACCACGGTACCAGCATAAGAGTGCCGGCTGCCGTAGCCCGGACAGGCGGCAGATCAAACGACAAAGATTACATGAATAATTTAAAACATGATTAAGTATGAAAAATGATCGTCGGTAAAATAGTTTCTCTGCCTCATCGTCGTCCGTCGGCGTCATCCCGAGCCGGCCGGGGAGTTTCCAGATCCGGGAGCCATTTGGATTAACCTACCATGGCGCTTCCCGAACGCTTTGAACGAAACAATGACCCGCCCGGCCTTCCCGCACACAGAGTGTTCGTGTCGACGCACTGCTCGTGTAGACACCGGCTGGTGCTGTCGGAGACAAACGGAAAGCATAAAAGTGCTTATCTGGACGCTTCATTTCTGACAGTGCCATACGCTCATAAAGTAAGGAAATGGACACACAGCGTTCGCTGTGTGTTTCTGCTGCTGATCGTCCATCGGCAAAAATGCGGCTGCTGCTTGGCTTATCATGGCCAGAATCTAAAACGTCCTATCGGCTTTAGCAAACGGTTGGTAGCGTTGTAATGGGGGCAGAAAAAAGGGAAGACTCTGCTAAACTTCTGTTTACATTTTCTGCCCAGACGTAGGACTGTAACGGGAGATATAGAATGAAGAAAAAATACACCGGTCACACAGAACGTGTCGTCAGGTTTGGGAAGTAATTTTAAAAGTGATGAATACGGTGCACAGACTTGCTTGCTCTGCCCAGGAAGTCTGCAGAGTGCATGGACAGTATGGCGCATACAGAGAGAGTAAATCTCAGCAACAAAGCGGTTGTGTTGAAGGATAAAGGACAGCAGAGAAAAAAAATCGAAATAAATTTGCAAAAGTAACTAGCCAAATGAACAACTGAGACTATCGAAGCAGGCGCTGCCCGCTTGTTGTTCGTGTACCGCATTCACAAGATGTTAATGGAATTAATGCCACTGGGCAGAAAGCTTTTCCGGTTTTGTTCGGGACACAGTTGTGTGCGCCGTGCCAGAATCGGTGGGAAATTTCCGGCTGTTGTTTCGGATAATTACAGAACGGTTCACGATAGAGCAAACTTTTCAAACTTTTCCATTAACAGGAGACGTGTGTGTGTGAGTGTCTGTGTGGCTGTGTTTTGTGTGGCTTTTCGTGTGATACAATGGGTTTTGGGGAATTATGACACCATCAAATGGGTATTGTAAATGTATTTTTTTCTCATACAGCGTGGTAGGGCTTGTTTCGGCTCGTATTTCATAAGAGAGAATAATTTACTTGATGGAGGCGCCTGGTATTTGATAAGGTTTGACTAACAACGGTCATGTTTGTAGTCATGTAGTCATGTTTTCACTACCACAGTTCTTATTTTTTTAAACAAATGCTGGTACAGAATTTTTGAGGCTGTATTTTAGCTTGTATGAAAAAAGCATCTTTCACTCTGTTTTAGATATTTCATAATGGCGGAATGATCAAAGAACTCATGGCAAGATAGGAAAAAGAATCCACCCAAGGTATCAAGTGTTTTGAATATTCATAACTTATGTGCATGCAATTATTGTTTTCTCGTTTAATATTTTTATTTACAAAAATACTGAATCAGAAAAAATAATGCCTATTTTGATAGAAAAAACATGAACTCATTCATCTAACGAAATATTAAAACTTTATCACCAACCCAACTATATTAAGTTTCTTATGAGTCATGCGTTCAGACCTGGACTCGACTGTTTTTTGGAAGCTTCAATTGATAAGCTTTTCACAGTGTGTTATTGTAGTGTACATTAAACACCAAGTACAACGATTACTTTTATCATATGCCTTAAGTATTGTTTTGAATATGCTCCACTAGAGTCGTTTCCGTTGCTGTTGCCTTAAAGCTTGAAAAATAAGCTATCACAAAGGGTAAATAACTGATTTTAAAACTTTTATTGTACTAAAAAGTTCAATATCTTACAATCAAAAGCTCACGATGCTTTGCGCAGAATCCTCGTAGAACAGCTATCGCATGAATGCAATTTGTTGCTGTATGTTGTGGTGCGAATTATTGTTATACTTTTCCAATCGGTGTAGTACAGCATGGTGGTTAAGAAATAGTGTTATACAGCTGCACTCCACTACAATTTCTGTAGATGTCTCTTTTCTATAAACAGTTTGCTGATTTCAAAAATGCATTTGAGGTGAGATGCTCCCATGCAGTTAACAGTAATCTATTTAAAAGAAGCACTAATTTCGTTCTTTTTTCTTCTTATTTTGGCATAACAACCATTTTCGGTCAAGGCCTGCCAGTACCTCTAGTGGGCTTAGCTTTCAGTAATTTATTGTGTTACTCATAGAAGGATAGTCAGTCCAACGTATGGAGACACGGTCCATTCGGGGCTTGACCCATCACAGGCATGTTATTAAGTCGTACGAGTTGACGACTGTACCTGTACCAGACCGGTCCAAATTTTGTCAATGTTGCCCTTTCCGTTTTAAGTTCGTAGGTATAGCAGTTTTCGAGCAGCTAGGCTTATCTCAAGGTGTATGAATTTAGAAGGCTAATTATTATCGCTTCTGTTTCCGAATGAAGATTTTAAGAGTGTTTTATGTATTCGTCAAGCCTCCAGAAAGCTTGTTTGAACAAAAGTTTTCACCCATCCTGTCAAAAAGTTATATACAAATTTGGTTATAAAAAACATGCTAGCACATGTAGCAGACCACCTGGACTACATACACTTCGATTCTGGATTCGATCAGCAGATCTCTTTACAGGGTTTTGAATCATATAATGGACTACTTGATCCACTCGGTGGAATGTTTCAAATGGTTAGGGGATGTATGCAACGTTGCTATGGAGGTTTGCAAGCATATAAGGGAATATGTCAAACGCTTAGGAGAAGTGTGCAAGACAGCTATGGAGTTTTGCATCCAGCTATGGAGCGCTCGTATGTAGCGCTGTAGAAATTAATCCTACAATTTTTTTAAAAGCACCGCGTGATGATTTAAATGTTTGGGTGATTAAACACATGTTTTAGGATCATCAGAAGGAAATAGTGGTTAATCCGTAATAATATTTATTCGGACTAAATTTTCACTACGTCCTATCCGATTCAACATCCTATTCTACTATTTCTTCACAACATCAACACTTTCACACGTATTTAAACATGATGATTCTTGAGTGTATTGTCAAAGTTTTAAAAGAAATCGTTTGACATAGGATTTACTATTTTCTGGAATTTCAGGCTGGTTCTTAGTTGGTTCTAAATTTAACGCGGGTGATTAAAGAAGGGGGTAATTTGATTACCAGGTAGGAGGACTATGATGAACATAACTTGAATATGCGTGTTTAAATATGAGGAAAAATGTTGCCGCAAAGAAAAACTAGTAGAGTAGAGAATTTTACAAAGAATATTGTTTAAATAGCAAATTCAATCTAAAAATAAATTATTATGTTGTTTGACAATACCAAAAACATGTATTTAATCACCCCAAACATTTAAATCATCACGTGGTGCTTTTAAAAAAATTGTAGGATTAATTTCTACAGCGCTACATACGAGCGCTCCATAGCTGGATGCAAAACTCCATAGCTGTCTTGCACACTTCTCCTAAGCGTTTGACATATTTCCTTATATGCTTGCAAACCTCCATAGCAACGTTGCATACATCCCCTAACCATTTGAAACATTCCACCGAGTGGATCAAGTAGTTCATTATATGATTCGAAACCCTGTAATGCACCTTGGGATAAATGTAAACATCACCTTTTTTTGCTATTTTTCGAGCAGGTACTCGAATCTATTTCTAGCTTTGAGGCTAGAATAATCTAGACTGAAAATTTCAGGCTAGTTTGATGTGTGGTTTTGTATGGAGTGTTTACATGATTTCAACCTCCAACTGTCAAATTCCATACAAAAAGCTGACTAGAATCTTGAGGGGCCCCAATACTAGATAAACTTTAGCTTTGAAAGGCATTACTCTACTAAGTATCAGCTTCCACATAAACTTTTTTAACATTCATTTTCATAATTGTTAAACATCTGTTTATTCAAGATGTTTGAAAATAATCTTCTCAAATAGTAAAAAAATTGGTAAACTGTTTATTTGAAGTGTACTACGATTTCGCAATCGTTTACATCTATTTAGCTGAATAGCTTCACGTTCGAAGCAAACCAATCGGTAAGCAATGATTGTAAGCTGCAAGGTGCACCAGCCGCCCTTTTCATCTTTGTCGTCTTTCAAAGCCTTCAAATCAGTGGGGCGAAAAATCGTCCAATTCTTGAGCGCTCTCCATACTGGTGGAAGCCTTAAGCGATCTTATTGCCGACAAGCACTCACCAAGCGATACGCGCCCGAATGCAGTTCGTAGTATAAAGGAGCCATCTTCCCATTCATGGTGTCGAAAGAAGAAACCGGACCGGTTCGGTTTCGGCTCCTTTTCAAACTTTCTTTTACCTTCCGTTTCCGCTTCGGTCGGTTTGCTCTGGCACAGTCCGGGTGCATTCAAAACCGGACCCCATTGGCACTCTCATTCCCGTGCTTGCGCTGTGCCAGCGTTCAGCATGGGACTGGGTTCGGTGCCGATGGAAGGTTGGTTTTATTAAAATATATCCTACCGTCTTCGCACTCGGTAATGTCCTCCGTAGCTGAGCATCCAGCGAAGCATCGGGTCATGTGTGAATTGGTGGTCCAACTGCCAGCCGGAGCTGTGCATCGCTTCTTTCTGCCCGGTATTTATCGTGCCTGCACGTAGCGCAGTGAATGAAGCAGAACGAGCGAACGAGTCTCGTAGCAACGCGTCTTGCATCGGGTCCCGGTGTTTGTTGTGCGTTTCCGGGGCGAAACTATTTCCGGTGTCAGTGCCACGTCATTCAATTATGAAACTGATTCCGCTCTGAACGGTGAAGCAGGGAGCAGCGGAGCCTTTCTTCGTCGATTCTTGGGTACGGCAGTGCGCGTGCAAGGAACGTGTGTCGGAATCTTTCTACAATCTTGCTCGCCTGAAAGCGATCGTACGTTGCATATCTGCTTACGATTTGCTTGGAGATTTGATGGAGTGCAAAAATGCATTCATTTGGATTTGATAGCACCTTTCCCTTGCTCGAGCTCGCTAGTGTGAAAGGCATGGTACTAGGAAAAGAGGGGGTTTTCCATGAGAAAATATTTTTGTAAAATATCAGCGCTCCTCAATTACAACATTTAATAACAAAGTTACTTATTCAATTTAAATATACTTTTGAATGTGACAGGGATTCGAATCATAAAATGCAATAGTTCAAGCGGTTAGTAAAATGTTTAAAACGTGAAGTGGAATCCTGCAAGCGTACTGGGAAGTTTTGCAGTTCTACAATGGAGTGTTAGAACAGAATAGGGCAAGCCGCATGTGCCTTTTTGAATTTTGGATGACGACTCTTAACAGTCTATTTCACACAGTTTTACATTTACACGAACATTTTTTCGGCAACAAACTTTGCCAACAGCTGCCCTAACCGATTGACCAACAATGGGACGCCATTTATCCGGTTACTTTTTATCCGGCTGCCCTTATATCCGTGTTGTTGAGAAATAACAGTTGAATACAAAGATGACATTGCATGCTCAATAAAAAACCGCTATCACAACACAGTGGTGTAACAAAAAATCTCTAAAATTCATGAAAAATTTCAAACATTTTCATTTAAAAAAAAAACATTTAATTAGTGAACACTGACTCAATCTTACCAAAACATAACACCAATTCAAAAAGAAATCAGATTTATTCAGATAAAAAACATACTTAGACTCAATTTCTGAGTTATTCGAGTATCCGTGCGAGGTTGAGTTCCCATGGGGCCAGATAATCGGCGTTTCACTTTATTCGATAATATGATTCAAAACCCTGTACACATTTTATTTTTGTACACTTCTATCTATACGAAGTATGAGCCTTTGCACTTTCAGCGATGCGATGTACTCGATACGAATGATTGTTTTATTTGCTTGGTGCATTTATAGATTGATTACTATAATTCAGTTTTTTTTATTAGTTTAAACTAAGATAGTAGAGTATTTGGTTCTTTTGGACTGGTAGTTGTTTAAATTATTCGTTTACAACATTTTGAGATCAATACAGGAAATTATAGGATCTTTCACGATTTTATTGATTGGTTACCGTAATTGTTACGTTCATCTCTCGATTAATTCATCGTTTATCATGGATTTTTGGATTATTCTCACGATTTTATGGAATCATTAAAACCATACAAAGAATCTAATAATTTTGCGAAATGCTCAATTAATCGTGCCAACAATCAAATCAATTAAAATATCCACCCAAACCATTTCGGGAATCAACCAAAAACCATTATAAAACCCTGTATCGTTTCAGATTGAAAGGGTTTTTCTTAACAGTTTTACTCCAAATTTGATTTTATTGTCCAAAAAGATAAACAAAAAAATTTGGAATATCTTACAAAAAATCGTTACATATAAACAACCCTTTTCTGCTATTTTGTATCACCCAGTGCAGCCAACGATTATGATGGAACGTGTTCAGGAAACTAGAATCCAATTAGAAACACACATATACCCATCCACACACGCATCCGGCTTGTATCCAATCGATCGGAAACGAAAGTGATTGCCCATAATGGGTTCTTGGCAAAAAAAGGCCGTGCAAGTAGCACCGATCCCAAAGTCCCAAACTATGATTGCTGCAAATCCATTCACCTTCTGCCGCCCATTAGCTATCATTGTTACGCGTCATTCACTCGCGTATCCCCCCCTCCCCCCCTCCTCCACTACCCAACGTTCGCTGCCCATTCCACCAAAAAAGGGCCATAGACAATTGTTGTTGTTGCTAAAGTTTGGCTCCATGTCCGTGAATGGCCTTCCCCGTTCTGCTTGCCTCCCAATCCGGGATGTAGTGATTTTGGATACGGAAAGAAAGGGAGAAAAAAACACACTCACCAGAAAAGCAGAAAATCCTAAGTGTGCCCACTCAGCCGGTTGTAACGGCGCATGAAAAACCACAACCATCTTCCCGTACCGCTGCCCATACTCGCAAGCACCTCCACACCCGTGGGAGGATTTGGATTGTGTTGGCACCGCTCAGGAGGAAGAACAGACGGGGTAAAACCAGGGTGCAAAACCTTTCCTTCGCACGCAATAACCGAACGAGGTTTGAATCCCGCTTATGGACTGACCGATCCGACGAGTTGAGTTTCCCACGTGAGTGTGTGTGTGTGTGTGTGCTGCGTAATGAATCGGATGCGTTTCCACCCGCCCAAGTTGATGCAGAGCGATGGGCAAAGGGAAGGCTGGGTGGGTTCTGTTGCCGAAAGCCGAGCCGAAACTGTCGGCAAACTTTAGTCATCACCATTTATCGGCCAGGTTGGTTTGGAGGTTTTTTTCTTCCAGTTCCGAGTGCCCGAGCTGGTCCGCTTGAGTGCGCGTCAGGGAGTGGGGGATGGGAAATGTTTCCCCCACTGCCAGGGCGAGGTGGCCGAACTGCTTGTATGTGACTATTATTATTATGCCAGTCAGCACTCGTGTGCCTGGTCCGCTTAAGCTTTTCGTGCGTTTTTGTTTTTGCTTCTTCCCCTTTTCGAGAACAGCCAACTGTGGGGAGCGGGCAAACGAAGCTCTGTGAGCGAAAGAAAACGGCAATGAAAGAAATGAAATCCAAACCACCGCCATCGGTGAGAAAGTTTTCCCCATGCAAGCGAGAAAGTGCAGTGACCATGTTCCTGTGCCCCGCTGGCTGGCATGGGGAAGCGCAAAGGGGGAAAAGAAACGGGAGAAGGCTTTCTCTGCTGTTCTCTACCCACTTCCCACAAAAAGTCAGCATAACCAGTCCGGGCACGTACACCTTACGAGTCTAATGAAAGAATCGACTCCCGAAATCCGGCAACTCCCGGTGTGGTCCTGGACTCTTCTTAAGACACACACACACACAGTGCCAATTCATTTCGCTTGAAAGGCTCTGTGTAGGGGAAAAAAGGTTTTGAGCTGGAAGCAATAGGAAGAACTTTTACAACCAAACCACAAAATGGCGTCCTCGCGACACCACACCAACACAGGGGGAGGGCTTAAAATCAAACAATAAAACGATTCGGAAAATGGACCAAATCCACCCTTTAATTTGCCAGCCACTTTGGGGCGAGTTGGGTGAAAACAGTGATACCCGTCCGGTCCGGTGTTCATCTCTTTTATATTTTCACATTTTTTTTTCTTCTGCTTTAACCCACTTGCAAGTTAACAAGTCCATAACGGAAGCTGGGTGGAATGGCTTTATATTGTTTAAATCTCTGCATCCAAGCGGAGCAAACTGTGTGGATCAATATGGGTTATTTTGGCAAAACGACATCTTGGTCGAGCAAGATAGAAGAGGCTGATGGAACGAAACTGTTTTCCATTTTGCAAAACTGATTCTCTTTGAATAAATAGATCCAATTTGCTATTCAGAGCTGACCCGACGAAAAGGATGTTGCAGTTGTCACAAAATTTTATCGACACTAATATTTTTTATAGTTTTCCGCTTTCGCTCTCTCTCTCTCTCTCTTTCTCTCTCTCTTTCTCTCTCTCTCTCTCTCTCTCTCTTTCCTTTTGGTTGTACCCTAAATACCACTCTTAACCAGAGAATGAACTGTGTTTTTGTCATAAAGTTTATCATCTCACCATTAGCAAAACGAAAATAGAGACCTAGTGATTGTCAGTTACAGACTGGCAATGTGGGTTTTACTATTTTCCTGCCTTCTGGATGTCACACGTTCCTATGATTTCAATCTACAGTGCTGGACATGGGGTTTTTGATAATGTTCAGAGATTGAAGAAAACAAACAAAAACATTTGTCTCAATTACACAATCGATTTAAACTCTAATGTATGAACTAAATGGCAATGGATGATGCATTGCTATGGCATAGAGAGATCTTTTAAATTAATATTTATGTATGTTTAAGCCTTAAAATCATTATTTTTTATAAATTGTTGACAAAACATTGCGGTAAAATAACGATTCAGTTCAAAGGATAAAATCTCGAAGAATCGAGTCTAATAATTCGGCACTCATGTTAGAATGGATTTATCAAAGCATTCAATTTGCAATGATTTTTTAGAGGCTTTGAACTTTTCAAAATGTAATCTATTTGCTAATGTATACGACGTACCTTTTGCATAAATTTTGTAACTCACTGTATCTGCATAGATTTTGGGCTGCTAAATTCTGCCAATTCGTTTTGTTACGGTCCATTTCGGTTTGGATTGCCACCATTAAATATCCAAGCAGTAAGGAACTGTCCATTGGTTTGTTAAAAATATAGAAAGAAAAAAAAAGAAATAAAGAGCGAGAGAGATAGAAAGGTATAGATATAAAATAAAATAAACAAAAAAAACCATTTGGGACACATTAAAATGCCCAGAGTACTGATTGAAGACAACGACTGTCCTACTCTTAGTTGGTATTTACGATTCATTGAGCAAAATGTATGGGGCAAAACAGCTAACCAATACATTATGCAGTGACTTTATTCAGGTGATTTGATGCTTCAGTTTTGTGTTTAGGTCTTTTCAGGGTGACATTTCGTGTCGTAGCAAAATTCTATACCACACTTTCCAGCAATTAAGCTGCTGTGGATGATAACGTTTCAACGGTGACACTAATTTCACCCTTTAGAAGTGTTTTGTTGTCGCTCAAAAAATGGCCAACCTAGGAAAACGTAATTTGAGCACTGCCGTTTCAAGCACCAGAGACCCGTTTTTTGCCGTGCACTTTGCGTTTCACCATTCTAGGCGCCCACTTACGTACGCCATTCACATCGCACGCTGATAAGAACATTCTTCAAGATCAAATATTGATCCTCGAGGCAGGCAATCAAACCTCTTGCGGGGGGTGGCGGGACACAAAGCAGCCAACCGAGGGGTGTGATGAGTAGAAGCAAAAATCCGTCACGCGTTGTGAGCTCGACACTCGGTTTAAGGTTCGTTTCCTTTCGTGCAAATCCTTGTGCGAGAGTTTAAGACCTACCCACCAAACGTAACTGAACCGGGGAGATTTTTTTTTCGCACCTTACCCAGTGGGTGACAGTTTTCCCAGAACAGCTCTGGGTTTTTTTCCTCTCTCTTTCTTTCTCTGTCTTTCTTCCTTATCAGTAAGAATACCCACGGTCCCACACTGCATACGCTTTCCCCTATAGCAAAGTGTACGCTCGAGCGTAATATAAATGTATGCGATCTGACAGATCATATATCACGTATTGATTGGCTGTCAAGGGTAAAATCCTTTCCTTTCTGTCGCCTGCCGTGAAGTGTGTCGGCTGGTGTAAGTAAGAATACGAGAAAGAAAAAAATCAAGACCCACACATGCATATTCACATACACACACACTCACAAGAACCCCTTTCCTAACAGGGGGTTTTTGTACGGGTGGGAGAGAATGAAGTTTTTTCTCCCTTTCGCCGCTCCTTCTATCCATCCCTCAATGTCGCAGCTCGTGGCGGGCGAATGAAATCGAACAAGCGAAAGTGTGTGATCCATCTTGGAATGCTGTGTGCCAGTGTGATGACAAACTTTGCTCCGTACCAGTGAATCGATGCTTTTCTATGTATGTGTGTGTGTGTGTGTCTGTGTCCAATCGGGTCTTCTGTTTCGAGTGAAAACGAGGTTGCCTGGTCGGATTCGTTCTTGCTTGCAGATCGCTGCGTATAATCGAAACCGGCTGCAAAAGAATGTCACTCAACTGTGACCCAGCCTGCCACTGCTGCAGCGAGATTGCATTCATGCTGCATAACGGCAATGACTATTTTTCAAAATCACTACGCATTACCCTTGTTTGAAGGTAAATTTGAGAGGTTCGTTTATTTTGAGATGAACAGAAAATCAATGCGTTGCGATACGCTTCTCAGCAAAGGGATTGTTACTTGAAAAACCAGTTGTTTGAAAGGATTCTTTAAGAAAAAAGAAACTTGGAAATGGTTTTGGGCAAAGTTTACTGGTGCGATTAATCTACGGCATGGCTATCTGACAATCGAGCTGCCACTTACGGATGTTGAATAATTGAAACCATGTGAAGGGGAAAATTCATGATTGAAAACAATTTGAGACGCTCAGACGTCGGCCAATCACGGCAGCGGAATTGACGACGCGTATAAATACTACCAAGCACAGGTAGGCCTTGACCGACAACGGTTGTTGTGCCAAAAGAAGAGAAAAGAATAAATATTCGAAATGCGTCAAAGCGTAATTAAATGTGAATGTTGTGTTTGCCTTGTC